>NW_027305825.1:0-44403 GCF_039555335.1 Amphiura filiformis | reverse complement strand
AAAATAGGTTGCTAACTAAAAGTGCATACAGCAGCTTCAAATTACCAACTACAACTGAAGAAACAAGCTCATCTTCAGAAATTAGCGTTCGGACTACTTCCGCTTTAGAAAATAGTATTTCCTTTTTTGACAGGCGAGGGGAGTGTTTAGATAAATTACCGCTAAAAAACATTGTAAAATTTAGAATTTTAGAGAAAGATAATAATGGTAAACGTGTCCATGCAAATCTTATTGTTGTAGTCATGATCATAATTGGTGATGGAAATGATGATTCGCAAATGAGTCCTTTTGTATAAACAACAGCTGAAATATAGCTGAATTTCAAATACCAATCAAAATGATTAAACATGTTAGCCAATGAGACAAAAGGATTGATGGTGAGTTCAGATAGAGCTATTTCGCTTACGGTGTACAAATTGAAATTTCATCGAGACAAAAGACGAAAAGCGAACGGCGATAACAACAACATTGCAATTTGCACATGCCTTTGTACAAGCAGCGCACGAACCCGATCTGCAGGACTATTTTCTTGAAGATAAGAACTATCTGCGGGCTGTACCGAGGACATGTTTTGTAGTTTGAACGATTAATCTAGATATATATTAAGAATTGAATGATTGCAAAATAATAAATCGCTTGTGTCCATCCCTTAAGGATGTAAGAGAAATGATAAGAAACGTAGTAAAAAAAAGTAATGGTAAGTATTCAAAGGAACGCCCGCGTGGATTGAAATCTATCCAGGACCGTATAGACAAGTGATAAAATCCAATTGCGCCGTTGAAGTAGTGATGCAACATAATTAATTACCATTGTGATAGGTGAAAACAATTTTGAATGTATTGCCTTGCACTAGACGTACGCTGTAGCTCTGCATCGTACCATCTGCATCGTACCATTGATTATCAAAGAATAGGCATAATGACCTGGATCGTAATTCTATGGAATTTCACATTATGCAGAGTCCATGTATTCGCAGCTGTACAATTAGTGTCTTCGAAAACGCGGTATTGTATTCAATCTGTGATTGCAAACATACACAAACATAACAGGTAATGAATGCAGCCTACTTATTCGCCGTAATAGTGATTTAACTGCCACAGGTCAATATATCGCACTTGCTTTTAGTGCTGGGCGATATATTCAAAATTAGTTTTGACCTATTGCTATGGTAGTTAATACTGTTACATAGTACATTCAAAATTTGTTTTCATCTATCGCTATAGTGAATAACCTCATTTTTCTATATGGCTGTCAAAACGACAAACGCCTTTAAAGATTGAATTCACTAACAAGTTTTAAGAACGACCAGATCTAATAAGCAATGGATGTATTTTGTAATTTATTATACGCCATATCGATATTGCAAAGTCAACGCAACGGCGGGATTATATAATGTGCATAAAAAGTATCCCAACACTTAAAAGTAATATCTTAAAGACACTCATAAAATACCAAATAGATGTAGTACCATTATATGGGTAATTTGTTGTTCGTATTTTGATACCTCATTTGGCACAGTCCGAAGTTATACCGAATTGAATGTTAAAAGGGAGCATTTTAAAAGTGGCAAATTTGGGTTATTTCCTCCTTCATGATGATTCCTACCGGCTATTCTAACGGGCTCATTATAGCGTGACCGATAAACACTCACTCGCCGCGCTCATAATTAGCGTGTTTTGAGAGAAAAGTATAAGTATAAAGTTTGGGTACTAATGAAATGCTCTTTTTTTATTCAATCTGGGAAAAATAAAAATGCAGCGTGTCAAATGAGGTATCAAAATACAGAAAACAAAATTCTCAATCTATATATTGATTACTTCATTTGGTAAATTAGGTTTAGTGTCTTTAAGCTATTTCTTTTGTTTTAAGTGTTGCAATACTTTTTGTGCGCAGTATATATACGAGTGTTGTACATCAATCAATTTCCGCAAATTGGACGGAGTGGCTATTAAGTTCTTGTAGCAGTAGCCGTTTGTGTAGTTAGGTATCGACAATTCGTCTTGCAAACATAATATCACTTTATATTTTCAATATCCGAAGGGCTTTGCTGTCATATTCTGCTACTTTAATAATGTTGCGATGAAACATATAGTCTCTGTGATAACCCCTTGTAAATTAAATGTCAGCTTGTAATGTTAGTAATAGATATTGATAGACTTATGTGATTCACAATCTCATTAATTGTGAAACTGCGTATTCAAGTCAATACCAGTCTATACAGAAGCAATTTTATTGGACAAGTTTAAAGGTATGTTTATTATAAATCGAATGCAATATCCAAATACTGGCTGTATTGTTCTAAAGTTTGCTCGGCTTATATAAGGCATACTGCAGTTACTGTTCATTTTCCTACACACAATACACAGTGCTCTGACCATTGAGGTGTGACCTCTACAAACAGTGTATGTTAGAGGTATAGGGCATTTCCTAGTTAACGTCACTGTGTGAAAAATAACCGGCCAATATTTGTTGTACTCTCTGAAATTCTAGGAAATATAGTTTTGTAAAATGTCCTAAATGTTTAGGCAATTTCCATATTTGGAAATATTCGCACTTTGGTGTTTTAGTAAGTAGGGCACGGCATGGCCCGCAAAATTCACTGTGTAAATCGAATGCAACCTTTAGTGACTATCACTCACTTGTAGACCGCTCTCTTCCGAAGGGCATTAAAGCTAAACCACTTGACGGATATTTTTTTGTACTTGCTATCAATCAAGAATAATATATACATTACATGTAGGCTAAAAACTGAGTATGTGGGGCATGTGCAAATGTTCGTACCTCCCTGATATGTAAATGACAGATCAGCGCAAAAACAGCTCCCATAACTTTGGTCAGTGCAGCGAGTCAGGGGATTTCAAGTGGGTGATTATTGATTGGTAAGTGCCATATTTGGGCATAAGTGCAGTCCACCATTCAATGTGGAGGATAGGCCAGGCCTTATCGATCGATTTTGCTGGAGTAGTTTCCGTTAACCAGGTTTAAGTACTGCAAAGGTCGAATCATGTTTGGTACCTGCACTATGGCGGAAATTATT
The DNA here is from genome assembly GCF_039555335.1 of Amphiura filiformis. Taxonomy (NCBI): domain Eukaryota; kingdom Metazoa; phylum Echinodermata; class Ophiuroidea; order Amphilepidida; family Amphiuridae; genus Amphiura; species Amphiura filiformis. The sequence goes on along the minus strand of NW_027305825.1, from coordinate 41,366 downwards.
CGGCTTTTGTTAAAGCGCGAGTCAAGAAAGTCCCAACTCACGCTCGAGTAAATTCACATAAGCGTGTGTCAGTCACGCATTACGCAACGCACAACTAGCGTAAGCATTGCGCCCAACTTCAGGAAATTGCATCACGCTACACCAAACTGATGGGCTACAAATTTGTATTAATGCTTTCCCATAAAGCAAAGAACTACATTCACATAAACAAGGATTGAGTTTTAACAAGCTTTAAAATTCACAAGCTATATAGTTTGTGCATTCAATATTATAGTTACAGCGCCCACACTGTTCAGGACATTCTGAGGTCGATTTTAATACTGAAACCCACAATATAAATTCAAACTTCATTCACCCGGTCACCCTCTGACGTTTTGAAAAACAATCATATCAATACCATTCTTTAATAGGAAAGCAGTATTGACAGTAGAAACTTCACATGATATGTGGTCGGAAATATATAGCTTTTAAAATTCATCCGAAAAGCCCAGAAGCTAATATTGTTAAATGAAATATGGTCGATTCGCTTAAGCGAAACGTAAACCATGGGTGAACGCGGTTAGGGCACGTTCTTTCTTTTAGAGATGGTTAGATTGACCAAAGTTTCTTATTGAGAGTGCGTGAAGTCACATGCTAGTGCCCATCACAAGCGTTACTGCAATTATCTGACTCTTGTTCTGAAACTAGAGATGTTGAAACTTTTGATGGCTGATGTGACTTGTCATTGGCAATACAAAAGGTTAGTGTGACTTGTCATCGAAAATTTAACTTTTTATAAAGCTAGTTTTACTTATCATTAGCAATTCATTGTTACATTGTACATCACCCAACAATCAAAGGCTATTACGACTTGTAAGAATCTAGAGCGGAAATAACTTCAAATGTCCCTTATTTTCTGTCACAACCCCAGGGTCACAAATGTTACCGAAGAATGGCCTTCACGTTGTTCGTTTTGCATAACGATTATTTCTTTATTGTTTTTTGAATCTTCAACTTAACTACACCACAACTTGGAAGCAAATAAATAATAATAATAAAAAAATCCGTGTTCAGAAGTGAAAATTCATAATTTTAATTTTATATTTGTTGTGCTGCTAAAAAGCACGAAGTGGAAAAGTAGAGATTTGGATGGCTTTCAGGCATCATTTGAATCAATCTAAAGATTATGGCTCTTTTGCACCGATAACATTCCTGGATGTCTTCTTAGTGCTCCTATAGATTCGCATTGAAAGAGGCAGCTTCAGCAGCTTTTTAACTTATTTGCACTGTGATGAAAACCATGTAAGTCAGATAAGCGTAGCACCATCAGAGTTAACCCCTTGTCAATTAAATGCCAAACTAGTAACGTTATTAAAATATATTGAAAGAATTACGCGATTCACAAAGTCATTAATTCTATAGCTTTTTATTCGAGTCAATAACCTTTATATAGCGTCATAGATATAAGCATTCTTATTGTTTTATTAAGTTATTGTATATAAAATAAGAAATCCATATTGTATTCCAACTATTGAATGCAATACAAGAGTACTTGTGATAATAATACGGTATAAGCAAGAAGGTTAATCTGTCTTGGTAAACTTCATAATTAATTATTTAAACCTACCATCTCAACACAAAGTAAGACGTACCTCAAAAAAGTCATCGTTTGGACACTTTACCTCAAAATATGATCTTACCCTCTTGATCCTACACTCTTGACGGGGCCGGTACAAGTTCCCAAGAGTGTACGATCAGGTTTTAGGGCCATGTTTGCTAATTATACTTTGAAAAGACACAAAGAGTAAAAAGACGAACCATATTCTCTATAATACCATACCAAATCAATCTCGGACAGTATTTCAAATGATGAACTTCACACCACAATAATTATATTAAAAACTGCCGCCACACAGCGTCATCACCAGGTAAATAATTATTTTGTACAGGCGAAAACTAACCAATAGAAATACGCCCTGCAGCGCCGCTTTACAAAATAAGCTGAATTTAAACTCCGTCGATGAGCGACGAGCGATTGGTATTTGATCAATAAGGTAGTTCGCTTTTCCCAACTTAACAAAAAAGGAGTTCTATCTCGTTAGCTAAAACCCAATTGCTATCACTCAGTGATGCACTATAAATTCAGCTATAGATATCTTCTTGAGAGTGGGAAAGAAACGTACCAATCTACCGTAGCATGAGTCCCTCGGCTCACTCTCGAAACTATAAACATGGCGGAACAAAATAGCCATCCGCGGATTTTGAAGAACTAGTGGATTCGGCTCACTATCATGGGGATTTCTGCCATGAAGATATCGGGGTGATAACACTGTGCGCCAAAGGAAAATAGTATTAGGTCACTCAAGCAGAACACATCCTTATTCCACGATACATATCTACTTATTAGTGGAAGTACTAAGAACAGGACGCAACAACAAACAATACCTGCATAACCTTTCAGAATAACTTTGTGTGAATTGTGCAGAACATGATTAGTGATTTTACACATTTTCAAAACAGATCATTTCGCCAAAAATTCATCAAAAATCTATTAATGTTTGTAGAAGTAAAAATGGACGAAAGTGTAAGGTGGTAGGGTCAAATGTTTTCCACTAAAATGAGAGCAATTGGTCGGATAATTACATGGAGCCGTTTGGCGGGTTGTTTAAACGTTTTACGGCGTCCCCCCGTTGGGGGCGAAAATGAAATTTGCTCTGATTTTGATAAAACTGGTCTCAAATTATTGTTACAAGAAATCAGAAAAAGGATAGTTTTAATTATTGTGGGTGCTTTCTTATCCAGGTAACACAACAATTTGTCAAGGTCAAATTGATTCAACATAGAACTCAATGCGACTCAATAGGTATTGTTGATTTTGATATCTTAAACTATTATTTTCCTGATTTAGCATGGTTTAACCTTTAAGATTCATCCATGTTAAAATCAAAATGGTCGATTCGCTTAAACGAAACAATACCCACGGGTAAACGCAGACAGGGCACGATCGTTCTGTTAGGGTGAGACGAAAAAGATCATATACCGGTTTTGTTTTTTAGAGAGACTGTAGACCACCTGTCTTCGAGTTTAAAGGCTTTATTGGGACGCGCAAAAACTTTTGTATTTTACCCTATTTTGGCCTATGATCTTGCCCTTTTCTTTTCCTTTGCCCTCCAGATTTTCTCTGTTATTTTTTTTATTAGAGGGTTACTTTTTTCTTTCATTTTTTGTCTGCCCCCGCTGGCTACGATACTACACAAATGCCGGGATCACGAACGTTTCGAATAATGACCTTTGCATTTTGGTTTTTCTTCTGGCAAAAAAAAAAAAAATATATACTACATTTTCATGTTAGATTTAAATTGAAATAGTTAGTAAAAAAAGCAGAGTGTGCAGATAAAAGTAAGTAGGTTTTCAGAAACAAAAAATCACTGATTTCTGTGGTTAGATGGATATTGTTGAAATATGTGATTAGAAACTACTCAGGTCATAAATTAGGAACAAATTTAATCTCATTTTGGACAATGCAACGAAAATATGAATTAGTTTGTCGATTTTGTGGGTATTCGAGCTACTACACGGCAGCGGCATAACTGGGATTTTTTTCCAGGGGGGGAGGGGAGAGCAAGCCTGTATGGGGCGGGGGCCCAAATCCACCAAATTTCCATGCACTTGGGGGGGACCCAAATAGACAATTTTTGCCAGGCTTATTGATAATAATCGTATGGTATTGCATATCATATGGATTCGCCATCTCTCTGCTCCTCTGCTCCTCTCTTTCCTCTCTTTTTCCTCTCTCTCCCTCCTTTTTCCTCTTTTTTCCTTGCACTAGGGGCGGGGGTCCAAATAAGCAATTTTTGCCAGGGGAAATTGCCCCCCCCCCTGCCCCCGGCAGCTACGCCACTGCTACACGGTGCGTATTAACTTTCACAACAAACGAGATTGAGATAACAGAAATGGTGGAGAGACTTCATTATACAATAGCCTAGGGACTGACTGTAAAGTGATTTCGATCGCTAGACAATTCAGGAAATCGGAGAAGATAACCTAACATAATGACTCACATTCTATGTCATGCAGTACTTTTGCCAATACCACACGATCTGTAGTTGGGTTCGGTTAAACCGGAACGATGTAAAGGAAGGTTTAACATTTATCAATCAATATTGACATTGGGCTTTTAGGTCAAGAATTGTTTATTATTCAATGTTAAATTGCAATGTTCAACAACATACCTTCCATTTAACGCAAGTGCTCTATAGCCTAAAAATTTAAATCTTATTCGATATTAAAGGCATTATGTTATCCGATATGATTTGAAACTAGAGTTCAGCTGATAATGCAATGAACTTCCTGCAAGACCCTGTCTAGTACGGAAAAGATCTGGTTGCTGATCCATACCTGTCTTGGTAAGTTTATCTAGCTTCTACAGGTTTTCTTCTTGAATTCAGAAATTGAACACCATATTATCTCTGTCCCGTATTTTATTAAAGTTTTGTTGGTGTTTTGGCTGCAGTAAGTGTTCTTCACAAAATGCTGCGAGGACCCGTTAGGGTGAATTAATATGTCGAGCCTAAAAAAGCGCACATAGCATCTTGTTCTTTTATGGATTTGATGCGGTATTGATCAGTTACCACCCGTAAACATGCATGGTCTACTTACATTAATCCTGTCAGTGTAAACATGAATTTTTATCCAGCAATCTTTTATGGGCTTAAATTATGCTCGTAGCTTGAAATCAAATCGTAGTCTAGACAAAGACAAATACCCAAAGTCATGTCATGGTTATCAAAACACGGCTAAATTTGCGAAATAGGTGCATGGTTGCACACTGAAACATAACATGCTTTCCCAGCAGTCATAGCTATTTAAATCTGGTAAAGCAAAGATATGGCGAGTTTTCTTGTAAGCTCCGGTAAGTATAATCTGTCCCCAGAAGAAGCTGTTTCTTCTTGCACTGTTGCTTTTTGTTTTAATTTAGCCTCTTTAGTCAAATTATTGTTACGAGCCGTAAGGACTCAATGCCAACTTCACCTTTTCCCAGTTCTCGCTCGAATACACAACAACAACGCTCTGTTTGAATTAACAAAATCTGAATCTTGAATGAAAAGTAGAGTATGATTTGACAATAATCTTGCATGAACGTGAATACACAGACAATCAATTATAATCAATGAAATACACATATTTGGGAATTTTACTTATCCAACAATCTTCTTGATGGTGATTATAAAGTTCTATTGTACTCAATGTTCCTGACGACTTTGCAACTTTGTAGTTCCACAGCAATATCGGCGTAATCCACAATATCTCCGTCGGTTGATTCCAAGTGTTCAACTATATGAACACATTTTGCTATATACTACATACATTCATGTAGATCAATTAAAATTGAAATATCTCATGAAATTGTCAGTTAAAATTGAAGTTAATTATCAAATTAAATTACTCAGGGCACATCACAGTATCTTATTACAGGTAAAAAAAGAAGGAAAACATATGTACAATAATATACACATAAAGGTGCTTCTAGGTTAAATGTACCTTTAACGAAGTAAGAATTTTATTCTTGGTGCACGGTGTTTACGATCTCGATGCGCAAATTCGAGATAATAATAATAGTTAGTTAAGATTTTTTTTCTGATACAGTGATACCTGGAGGACCACTTTAGGGAAAATAAATAAACTTCTTGATTGAGTTAGTTTTATCAAAATGTTTAGAATGACACAGTTATTAAATCACATTTGATTATAATTGTCAAATTTAAAACCGTCGATTTCAATTTTAGCGTTAAAATGCATTTATTTGGTGTCATGAGACATTATCATGCGTATCATGACGTATTTATTTTATATTTTGATTTAATATTTGCCCTCCAGCCATTCATGACATAATGTAATTAAAAGATTAAAAAAAAAATTAAATCAATATAGGAAGAATCATCATTTTTCAAAGCTAAATTAATCATAATGCGAGACAAGCTATTCAGGTGCTATTTATATAATAAATATAAAATCATTATTATTTTTGTTAGCGATATTGACATATTCAATTCTTTGAACATAACTTTATTTGATACAAACAACAATAGAAGTGCAAAATAATTACTGTATTTCTGACAAAATATCGCCATTAATATATATAAACTTTGACGTCGGTTAATAGTGGTAATGCATTGTAGCAATGCTTTTATATTCTTTAACAAATATCTCCATTAGCAATGCTTAATATAGAAATATACGACGTAGGAGTTGTTCTGCCTGAATAATGTTGCGTCAAGGTTATGCTAATTCAATATTGAAAATGACAGGTATTTTACGTGAAGTTACTTCAATAAATAATTAATCCGGATCGATGCGATCGGGAATTGAGCAGGGTATTTGCACACAATGGTTGCACACAGTGGTAGTTACATAATGAAGTTAATTTTAATTAATGTCGACCAACCCCTTTTTTGTGAGCCAGTGTTAAACTACCAAAAAACGTTTCAAAACGTAAAAAGCGGCCAAAGTTTAAAAAATCTTTCCTGTGTGGCTTTTCACCCTTTTTTAAACTTGGTCCCATTTATGAAAGTTTTTATAGACCCATACGAAGTCATCTATAGGCTTCTTGTTGGTTTTCTTAGTTGTCAATGTTTATTTTGTAGAGCAAATGAATTAATGTTCGTGCGTAATTGAAGTTTTTTCCGTATAGACGTTATAATGTATTTTGTAGCAAATACTCACTTTGTTAAATTCTTCATCGTCATGTGCGATTCTGCGCCTTATGTACAGATGTAGGGCCTATAATGTAGCAGGTTGACACACAGTCAATTTGCTAAGTATATATAATACTCTACTACTCTTTATGATCACGCAATATAATAAAACATAAACCTTGAAATGTTTTTGATAATACATACGGTAGCCTACGTCATATTGCACCGCTTTCGAACAGTCTTAAACCTATAAGAGTACATTGTTGCATGTAAAAATTAGGACTCATTCTTCATGTTAATACTACTTTACTAAATGGGACCAAGTTTAAAAAAGGGTGAAAAGCCACACAGGAAAGATTTTTAAACTTTGGCCGCTTTTTACGTTTTGAAACGTTTTTGGTAGATATTAATTCTTTTTCTGAGGTAAAAAAATATTGCGCGCTAAGTGGTTCTTTGTAGCCATGCGAGGTGAACTAGTTGGATATCCATATTTCGCGGTTAATGGTGCTTTGTAGCCCTGCAGGGCAAACTAGTTGGATATCCATATTTCGGGGTGAGTGGTTTTTTGAAGCTCCGAGGGGCAAACTAGTTGGATATCCATATTTCGCGGTTAGCGGTTCTTTGTAACCCTGCGGGGCAAACTAGTTGGATATCCATATTTCGCGGTTAGCGGTTCTTTGTACCCTGCGGGGCAAACTAGTTGGATATCCATATTTCGCGGTTTGTGGTTCTAGTGGTTTTAACGACCCGTAACCACCCCAGTCAGCTGCATACCGCATCCAGCTATTTTAATTATCAAAATACTAGTTTTTTAATGCTATGGGGTAACAGAATTATTTAAAAATTAATAGCTGAACCCAATAGTTCAGCCAAGGACTGGAAACGACATATTGATGACTTTATATAGAGTGTATTCAATAAACCCAAGGCGGAACGAGAGTTGCTAAGTAACCGCTATCCGAACCATAAACACACATGCATGATCAGACAACGAGTATTCAATTTCCTCATAGCATCCCACGTTGTACACACGTCAGTCGAATTTGGCGGTGTTGGTTTGTTAGCCCTCCCAGTTATAACATCGTTCACTTTGTGTTGAACATTGTATGTGGGCCTCGCTGTAATAACATAAAGATCAGTATGATCAGTGTGGTATCACAGAGCAGACCCTTGAGAGGGTCTGCTCATTTGGCTCATTTGCATGGCAGTCGGACTCGCCATTGTATTTGATCATTTGTGTATGGAGAGCAATGGCGACCCGTCATTGTATTTGTTCATGTGTGTATGGAGAGCCACTCTTGGAGCCCATGGGACTTAGGCTAGGTCCTCAGGTAGAGTCAGACGCTGTATGTACTAGAAACGCCCATTCTTGATTCTGCGTTCATTCAATGTTAGCATTAAATTTGTATTGCCCGGCGGCCCCGCGTAATGAAAAACCTGAATTTGTTACATAAAAAGAAATGAAAATTAAAAAAAGCAAGGTTCCACCTGAGTACATATTAAATTGGTGTAGAAATTGTTTTCAAATATATATATGAATTTAGACAAACATACGGGATATAATGAACCTTTGACATGACGCCATGATGACATGATTTTATTAGTCGTTTTGTATATCATAATACCAGTATTTGTAATTTTATATTATATAGAACTAATATTTTGCATCATAAATGCGCAGTTCATATGCACAGACGATTACTAATCTTCAAGACTTCAAAATAACATGTTACTAAGCAGGTAATAGGTGCTGGCCTTGTCCTATTGTACAAGTTCATTTGTGTATGGAGAGCTCACTGACCTGTTAATAGAGGTCAATGGGATAGCTTCTTTATGGGGCACTTCTCCATCGGTTTCAGGGCGCAGTTCGTTGTACTCAGCGGGATTCTATTGCAAGTGCTTTTATATTATTACAAAACGGATCGTGGTTATTGCCTTGACAAATCTAATACATAATTCATACCAGGGATTAATAAATCCAGGGGTGCGGACATTTCATTGGTCGCAAACCACCGGGATTCGATACAAGTTTGCGTTGTAAATGAATGCGTGAATAAGAGTGTCATCCCCTTGGCGCGATATTTGATTTCTGAAAATACTCAAGTTGCCGTTCAAAATGCCTAAAAATCATCAAGATATTGCAATACTGTCTAAAGTGATGTAAAATTGTGGCAATTTTGTATGATTTATCGCACATAATTTCTGCGTAGCGTGGAGAATCATTTACATAGGATTTTGGAGAAAAAATGTGATAATTTTAGGGAAATATAGAATGGCGGAAGAAACAAATAAAACATTTTCCTGGAATGTGTAGACCATACTCTTTCTGTTCCTATTGATTTGGATACTGAAATAATTCTCAAAATGAAGCTGTTGGGTGATTTATGTTGGCGTTTCTAGAGTGTGTCATTATTGGCAAACATCTAGGGATATTGTTGAGAGGGCACTCGATTCACGAGATTTCTTTTGCAAGAACGCCAAAATAGCACGAATTTTGTTGGTTTGCGACTGAAGAGTGTCCGCACTATAGATTTCTGCCATGCAAATTAGCTAGTGTCAGTGGGTAAGAAAGTGGCATCTTTTGAATCGTTAAGACAAGCCACATAATCTTATGTAAAACTCTGCTGGGTGTTTCGATCATGTATTATGCGTATTTGGTCAAGTGAGGGTAATTTGTAAAGCATCAACTTGTGAACAAGTCATAGAGGGTTTGATCATGCTGATGATGTTGCCATTTTGGGCGACTTCTGAGTGTTTAAAGCCCAAAATGAATGAATAAAATCGTGTATGAGATATTTGCGGGGATATTTGGGTGCATTGGGCACTTATGGGTTGGGTATAATAGATTTCTATGTATACAATTAAGTCTGATATATTTTCGATGGAATATATATTTTCACTTGAAAAGTTAGTAGTTTTCCGAATTGCAATTTCTGAATATTATATAAAAGGTGAGAATAAGACTATAAATGTAAGAGTATGGGATAATTTTGATTGTTAATAAATGCGAAACGCCGGCGGTAGACATCAGCAATATCAGGGATTGCCGCGATTCTTGCAGTAGCTTTTATGAATAGAATACAATAGTGGATACAATAGCGGATACAATAGCGGAACAATAGAGCTCTCTTACGGGCAAATAAACCTCGTCGCGTTTTGCTAAATTTCACTTCTTCTTTTTCATGAACTAACCGTTATTTTTTTAAACTTGTGGCAAAACTTCGACCGAAGTTTTTAATAAACAAGATCAAACTATTGGTCTACATTTCCTATTGCATGTTGTCACTATAAAGCCGGCCGATGACATCAACAGCTCCTTGCACGCGAGGTATAGGGCAGTCCGAGCGGTTGTTGGCTGTTGGCGGTTTAATGACTATAGTCCAGTATATACGGGTTTTTATGGGTTTTTTTTAACACATTCAAGATGTTACCAAAATATATAGTATATATAAATACTCCGGCCATATTCAAGGTCAACACAGAGGTCAAATTTCAAAGTTTGGTTAAAACACATACCAAATGATTTTGGCCACGCATGTTCCAAAAATTAAAAATGCTCCGATTTCAACCAAAATGGTCTCAAATTGCTTGTCATGTAAAACATGGAAACATTACAACCAATTTGTCATTTTGTCTTTCTAATGTTTCATCTTTATCATTATTTGAAACCTTCCATACATAAGGGAACAAGGAATAACTCGATGAAGCGCTATTAAAATGAAGCGCAATTTTTGTGAAGCAGTGAAAGGTGTAAAATGCCGATCACGTTCACGTGAACTCTTAAAAACATCGATATTATTTTGCCACACATTTGATTTTGTCACAGATAGGGAAGGAAAGGTCAGCTTTATACGAACGTAGTCACGTTTATAGGGCCTGATCAATCTTTTGGATCATCGTCAAACTATCTTGAAGACCCTTTTATCACGAAGTTTGCATGCGAATGAATATTGATGCAAACTGATAGTTACTTATTCAGCTGCTAGGAGGTTTGACGTCGTTTTGGTATCTGTAGTTTTTTTTTGCTTGTTAGTACCACTAATTTGAAGAATGTACTACTTGAGAATGCATTGTATTCAATTGGGTGTCATAATGTGGAGGATTAGAAAAAATACCCAAATGAAATGTGGTTTAATTTTATAGGGCTTATCTATTGCAAAAACAAGTTTAACTCCATTCGAAGAGAATAATAATTACATTACAAGTTGACACTCGTTGCCATTTTTTTATGCGTGTTTCTCCTGAAAAAAGGAAAATTGTGTTGGTAAAGTTCGGGCTCGTACGGGAAATAGCGAAATAGTTTTCAAGGCAGCGGGCTGAATGACGTAAGTAAATGAAGCGGACACTATAGAGGAGAGTGGGGTAATCTCGAACACCTTTTCATTTAAGCATATTACTACACATTAAAACGACGTAAGATAGAATAAACCATACCAATAGCAAGAGTGGGATTACCCGCCGTTCCCCTATGTTCACGATAACACATGAGGCTTGAGATCTTTTCATATTCATTCATGTATAAATGCGCGACCTTCAATGCTCAACAAAAGGCCCATTGAAATTGTTTATTTGCATAATAAATACAATATCGATCACGCTCAAAATCTAAGCTCAAAATATTTTTTTATTTTTAGTCCAAATATTTCTCATGCTGTTGATATACATATGAATTTACTAATATATAATAAAGAAGCGGCTGATTTAAATGTGTAATACTTGATTCATAGTTTGTTTCTGAGAACAACAACAGTATACGTCATTGAAAGTGTTTACAGTCCATTCTTTCAAAGCGGGCACATTTCATTTCATGACGTCAAACTTTTTTCTTGGTCAAATCTACCTCGTTCGAAGGAACTCACCACTTACAGTCGGTTTTTGCGGAATACCAATTTTAAGCGTCTTATTTTCTCAAAAAGGAGTCATTTTCATTGTCCTCATAATATTAGCTTGCCAATGATATGATGTTGTCCGAGCAACATATATGCCCTTTAAAATAAGGATTTTGTTTGCAACTGTAAGGATACTTTTTGGCGCAGTATATGTAAACATCTAAAAAAAAGGAACTACACCCTTTATATAATGGCCATTATTCAAAAAGGGGCTATTGTATTACAAATCTGAAAAATGCGTTGGAAGCAGTATTTATTTTTGACACCTCATTTGATACGACAGCCCAGAAAACAATAAAACACTGGTAAATGTAATGTAGAGGTCCAGATTTGAAAGTTGCACTTACATACAAATTTTACAATACAAAAACACTCAGATATCATTACACAGATTTCCTTCCATTACACTGAATACAAAATCAATATTTAGTTAATTGCTGCAAATGAGGTGTCAAAATGTGCAGAAATAAATTCTGCTTCCAACGCATTTTACAGATTTGTAATACAATCACCTGTTTTTGAATAATGGTCATTATTTAAGGGGGTGGGGGTTAGTTACTTTTTTTGAGATGTTTATTTTACACGCACATTATAGGTTTGGTGCCTGGTTCGATTCCATATGAAGTTTTGTTACCAGTGTCCTCAAATACAGCAGATTACCACCTGTTACATTTGCATAGCGGATTTTGCCTGTCGTTCCAGGCGAATCAAATTAACAATTCCTTATTTGTATTCACTTTCATCTGATGTCTCAAAGGCCTTTGATTTATGATATGTCTACAGTCATATAGACGTAAAGGGTGTATGAATGAACGATACAGCAAATTAAAAACCTTGTGAAACATGTTGAAATGCATTAAAACCAATTCCATATATTGATATTTTTGGAAAATCAAATTAAAACTTGGCAAGTAAGGTTTTCTTATCAATACACACATCCGGTATAATTGTTAAAGAATTCTGGGCATGACGCCGTAACCGATAAATGAATAATTGTTAAATGTGGATGAAATTTGATTACGCTTTAATACTCATATCAACATGATCAAACACCAACTTGATAAAAACGGGGAATTATATTTGCGTCAAATCTAACGCACAGCATATACATATTCTCCCAGTTTGATTTATTCTAAAGATTGATTAAAATTTCTTTCCAATTAAACATGATGTAATAATCGCACGTAATAGTATTTTCAGTTGATTGCAATTTCGAAAAGGAATTTGAAGGTTTATGGATTATTACATTAATTTCACACTTCATTTCACCATTATCTTATATTTATATCTAGATAGTAATAAACCCTATAAAATGGGGGAAATATCGAGATTCATTAGCATAGCACAGGTATTAATGGTAAAAAATAACTTCATTTAGTGTAATTGATATTGATTGTGCGCCCTGTGTGGCTGCACTGGTTATGTCCTCTTAAGTTTTGATGATTTATATGTCTTAACAGTAATTTTTGGTCACCAAAGTTATATCAGTGTGCAGAGCTAAGCTCCTAGATCAACCTTATCAACTCTGATGTCGGATGATTCTGCATTTTTGGTGTATTTTGTGATCATATTTTTGTGTATGATGCTACATTTTGGCCTATACTGATAACACACAGTTGGAGTGGATATTGATTGTTTTCTACTTGACTGGACTCCCACACACATATGGCTAAACTACTATTATATCCTTTTGTTGTGCTCCTATTGATCTATATGGTCATGGCTGCAATGACTGGTATCTCCTATTCAAGAGGAGAGCTGTTGAACATGAATCCTGGTAGAATACGACTACCCAGTCAGTCAGCTACCTGCACAACCGATTCTTTTGTTCTGCAAGGCTCACTCAGTCATTTAATGAGGCAATACAAACGATCGAAATTGGTGTTGAAATGAGCAAAATTTTGAGTTACACCTTTTCAGTGTAAAATTTTTTCTCAGCCAAATGAAAAGCAATAATTTTCATTTTTTCAGTAAATGGCTAGAAAAACTATAATGCTTGATACTGATTTTTTTTTTTAATCCTGGTGTTAAACTTAGGCCTGAAATTCAGTCATTTAGTGTAAGATATTCGATTTTTATAGGCTTCAGCTCGGCCCGCGAGCTTTTTCTTGGATCAACCTTTTAGCTTTTCAAAGTAATATAGTTCGCTAATGAAGGATTTTCCCCAACTTTCTAAAGCACATCACCGTGAGCTATATATCATAGTTTTGTCAGAATTTCCGTTTTGATTTCACCATCTTTCACTGTCGGCTGAAAAAATTTCTAAATCAACACGTGAAATCTAAAGGCTAGTACTAGCATTGTGGATCGATATCTCTGGGTTTAATAGGAATACCGGCATGGCTATAATGTTGCCAGAACTTCAATATAGCAAAGAAATTCCCAGACCTATAGCGCTCCTACTGATCATGTTTAACCAGAACGCCCAATTGGGGATTTAATCGCTGGTCGGGCAATTTGCTTTCAATGAAAAATTGACCTGGATAACAACAAAGGAAATATCGACTATTTCTGGTGGTTGCTCTCGAGATAAAAGTACTCACCATTGCCTACTTTTACTTAGTTTGACATTTTCGGACCATGAATGGAAAAAGGGTAAAACAAAAACGGAAATTCTGACAAAACTATAACATATAGACCCACACGATGTGCTTTACAGAGGTGGGAAATATCTTTCTTTAGCAAACTATGTTAGTTTGAGACGCTAAAACATGAATTCCGTAAAAAGCTCGCAGGCGAATTCAAGGCCTATAAAAATCAAAAATATCACACTAAAAGACACAATTTGATGCTTAATTTTAACACCAGGATTTTAAAAAAATGTATATCCAAGCACCAAGTTTTTAACTGACATTACTGAAGAAAAAAAAATATTGCTTTATATTTGACCGAGAAAATTAATTTCATAGCAAAAAGGTGTATCTCTGAATTGTGCTGATTTTTACATGTATCGATCGACTTTTAGCGCGACTAAGCATTTCTAAAGAATTGGTTGTCCAGGCGGCAGACTGCAGTGATGTGTATAATACCTTGGTGGACTTGAATATTTGTTCTGTATGTCCAACTAGAAGAGGATGTAGAGCTGGAAGGGATAAGCAAAGGCCTATTTCAGTTATAGTAAATCAGAGACACACAGAGGTAACTGTTGGTAATCCTAGTTCCCATACAGGGCAGAATCTTGACAACTTATGTGAAATACCTCCCCCTAATCAGGGACATGCAGAAGTAACAGTTGGTAATCACAGTGCCCATACAGGACGGACTCTTGACAATTTACGTGCAATACCTCCTCATAATAAATCAAAACTTAATTTTTGTTGTCTGAATGTACAATCTCTCAGAAACAAAACATCAGAATTTAGTGACCTTGTACTGGAAAACAATCTTGATATTGTTGCAATAACCGAAACCTGGCTATACCCATCTGGTGATGAGATAGCAATTTCTGAACTCACCCCGACTGGTTATACATTTCAACACATCCCAAGATTAAATAGGCGTGGTGGTGGTGTTGGAATTTTGTACAAATCCAACTTAACTGTAAAAATCAAAAGTGATGTCAATTCTTACTCAACATTTGAATCATGTCATGCAGAAATAAGTAGCAACTCAACATCCGTGCACATTGTAATCATATATCGCCCTGAAAATGATAGTACAGGACGTAGGTGGAATTTTGGGCTATTCCTCAGTGAGTTTGAGAGCCTGATTGATGATTACCTGTTGCAACCATCAGAGTTAATATTTACTGGTGACTTTAACATACATGTTGATGATTTGACTGACAGTGAAGCAAATCGGTTTAAGTCTCTGTTGTCATCGAATGGTCTTTTTCAGCACATCACAGAGCCCACACATAGACAAGGCCATTGTCTTGATTTGCTTATTACTCGTGAAAATGCACAATTAGTATCCGATATTTATCTTCATCCTGGTTTGTCATGGCATTATGCAATTATGTGTACATTAAATCTTCAAAGGCCTCAAGCTCCTTCTGTGTCTATCACCACACGTCGTCTCAAAGCAATTGACATCAATGCCTTTCGCGCTGACTTAAGTTCGTCCTTAGCTGAGATTGATTTTGCAACTATGGATATTGAATCTTGTGTTGAAAATTATAGTCTTGCCCTTAGTGGCCTCCTGGACAAACATGCCCCATCGCGAACGCGAACTGTTAGGTTGAGACCAAATAGTCCATGGTTTCATGAGGGCATCCGGATAGCGAAACAAAAAGGAGACGGCTTGAGCGCAAGTGGAGAAGTACAAAGCTTGAAGTTGATTTACAAATGTACTGTGAACAAAAGAACACTGTAAATAAGTTAATTGAACAGGCTAAAATAGAGTACTACTCAGGTCAAATCAATGAGAAAGCAGGTGATCAAAACAAGGTTGTAAATGATTTGTTGCAAAAAAGCACAAAACCTGTGCTTCCACAGTGTGAGTCTGATGATGCTCTTGCCGAGCAATTCTCTGAGTTCTTCAGTAAAAAGATAGTGGATATACGTAATACTTTTCCTAGCAAATGTACTGATCCATTTTCATGTGAGAATGAATCAAACACCACTGTTTATCTTACTAGCTTTAAACCTGCCAGTGAAGTTGAAGTCCGGGATATTATTTGTAAGTCACCATGTAAAACCTGTGAGTTGGACCCTGTCCCAACATCACTGGTCAAAGAGTGTATTGATGACTTTGTTCCTCACATTACCTACATCGTAAATAAATCTTTTGCTGAAGGTATTTTTCCAACCACTCTCAAGACTGCATACATTAGACCCCTGTTAAAGAAAACTGGTTTGGACAAGGAAGTCCTAAAAAATTATAGGCCTGTAGCCAATCTGGAGTTCTTAGGAAAGACAATCGAGCGTGTTGTATCGGCTAGACTGAGTTTGGTTATAAATGAAAATAATCTTTCCGATGGGTTTCAGAGTGCTTACAGGCCAAAACACAGCATTGAGACCGCTCTATTGCGCGTTGAAAATGATATTTTGGCTGCTATGGATGAGGGAAACGTAACCGCTCTCATCCTTTTAGATTTAAGCGCGGCATTCGATACCGTGGACCACAACATTTTGCTAAGCAGACTTCGTGATTTTATTGGCTTGAGAGGTAATGCGCTTGCATGGTGTCAATCATATCTGAGTAACAGGCCAGAGTATGTTCGCGTTGGGAACTCCTCCTCCACTCCAGTTGTTCATGATTATGCAGTCCCGCAAGGGTCAGTCCTTGGACCCCAATGGTTCACCATTTATACCTATCCAGTTCATAAGATAATCCTCAAATACAAATTACAGTATCATGTATATGCTGACGATACGCAGTTGTACATGTCTTTCAAACCAACCCAAGAATGTGCTGATCAAACCATTGAGTGTATTGAATCATGCATTTGTGAGATCCGTAAGTGGATGCAGGAGAATTTTCTAAAATTGAACGATGAAAAGACTGAATTTGTTTTAATTGGTTCTCGACAACAGCTGTCAAAAGTTAATGTCCCACATATTACAATAGGAGATTCTGACATCACTCCTTCATTGAGTGCACGTAATCTAGGTGTTATTTTGGACTCGTCAATGTCTCTTAATACTCATGTATCAAGTATTGTACGTTCAGCATCATTCCATATCAGAAACATTGGTAGAATAAGAAAGTACTTAAGTCCTCATGCTACTGAACAAATTGTTCACAGTTTTGTAACCTCCCGGCTTGATATGGGCAACTCCCTCTTGTTTGGCCTTCCTCAAGATCAGATTGCACGTCTACAGCGTATTCAGAACACTGCTGCGCGCTTGGTCACTTTAACTAGAAAGAGATCTCACATCACTCCAGTTTTAAGAGAGTTACATTGGCTGCCGGTTGGTTACAGAATTGTTTACAAACTGTTGCTCATTGTTTTAAATCACTAAATGATCTTGCACCAGAATATATCAAATGTCTCCTCCAACCATATAACCCTCCTCGTATGCTCCGTTCTAGTGACAAATCGCTTCTCTGCGAACCCCGTTCAAAACATTCATGGGGGGATAGGGCTTTTTCAATTGCTTCACCACGTCTCTGGAATACTCTGCCAACCCACATTAAACTAAGTACATCTTTAACACAGTTTAAAAGTTCTTTAAAAACTCACTTAATGAAAGAAGCATTTTACTGATGTGCATCACCATATTTTGTTCACCTATTGATTGTTGTTCATGTGTAGATTAAGTTGTAATGAAAATTTTTATTTTGTAGTTTAAGTTAATCTTTGTATCGCGCCTTGAGCGCCATTGATTTGGTGGAGATGTGCGCATTAGAAATTCACATTATTATTATTATTATTATTAATTATAATTAGACTAGTGTAGAAAGGTACCTGCTTCGTTTTTAACTAAACATAATTCTTCTCTTCTACAGGGATATTATTCAATCGAATTATTGTCAGAAGGTGTGCATATGTTATCTTTTGAAAGCCATACTATACCTCCATGACCTTATGGGCGCTAAAGCTTAAATGCCGAAGTCGAATATTACATCTTTAGAATGTTACAGAAACCAAAATATAATAAGAGAGATCAGAATACATTTGAAAATGTTGTTGGAAAACTCTGCTGACATTTTTATGATCAAATAACAAAGCGTATTGCGGAAATATATAGGGCGGGTTTCCGTTTTGACCTGAAAAAATCTTTTAAACATGCTTGTCAAGGCATTGTTTTTCTCTTAATAAATCTAACGGACTTTCCTATCTTAAAAGTGAATATGTTTCCTATCGGAATATTTCAAACATTAAATGTTATCTTATATTTGCCGAAATCTAGAGCGATTTCTGCCCCTTTTAAAACTGCAAATCTAATGAAATTGGAAAATTAAGATGCCCTTTAAATAGTACTGATTTGCAATGACAATTGGGATTTCTTAATGTAGGGTTTTCTTTGTACTTAGTCACAGATTATGTAGGGTTTTCTTTTCACAGACGCCCTAGAGATAATAGACATATTATCAGAAGAATTTTGTTTCCACGCAATATTTGCGACAAGAAGTTTGATACATTGTATCTATTTACTTTAGTACTGATCAAGAAATGAACTCAAATAACACAAGCCACTCTATGATACATTATACTGTTGAATGTTTTGAAGTTGATTCCTCAGACACATTTATCACTACGAATGTACGTACAATGTATTTCTGGACGACTTCAGACATCATCTATACCTTCACAATGTATTTCTGGACGACGTCAGACATCATCCATACTTTGACAATTTATTTCTAGACGACGTCAGACATCATCCATACCTTGACAATGTATTTCTGGACGACGTCAGACATCATCCATACCTTCACAATGTATTTCTGGACGACGTCAGACATCATCCATACCTTCACAATGTATTTCTGGACGACGTCAGACATCATCCATACCTTCACAATGTATTTCTGGACGACGTCAGACATCATCCATACCTTGGCAATGTATTTCTGGACGACATCAGACATCATCCATACCTTGGTATTGAATTAACTGAATTAACCCGCAGCCTCAAATGGTCTGAGCACATTAATAACATAACTCTGAAAGCTGACAAAGTCCTCTGGTTCATTCGTCGCAATTAACTTAAAGCAATAATGTGTTATTTGCATAAAGAATAGATTCTTATTTCAATGTTTGTTTTCACTGATCACATTATCCCCTTTTAATTTCGAGCCAAACAAATGAGGTCATGATGCAGTCATGGTCCATGGCAAAGGCGATTCGACCTTTGTGGCATTAAACCCAGTTAACAGGAAATTAATCCAGTAAATCGATTCAGTAAAGCAACTAAGCTCATGCATTCGATCACTAACGGCAACCAGCTTCGGTCGATTACCCCAGCTGCAGCGTGTGTAAACTCTAATTTGCATAGAGGCTGTACGTGAAATTATTGATTGGCTCCAAACAAAGGATTTGAACCGGTGCACGTAATCATGGCGCAGTGCAGTCCATTCAATCAAATGTTGTCATCAACCTATTTGATCGCAGTGCATTGTTATGTGTGAGACGAACTGTCGCGGTTGATTGCAATCAAACAAACGATGTCTTATGTATTACTTTGTTCCGTGATGAAAATCGTGATGTTTTATTTAATCACTCTCGAAAAATGTATTTCTTTTGTAGGCCTATTACTTTGTTTTGTGATGAAAATCGTGATGTTTTATTTCATCACGCTTTAAAACAAACGATTTCTCATGTATTACTTTGTTTCGTGATGACAATTTTGATGTTTTATTTCATCACTCACGAAAAATTGATTTCCTATGTATTACTTTGTTTCGGGATGAAAATCGTGATGTTTTATTTCATCATCACGCTCTAAAACAAACGATTTCTTATGCATTATATATTTGTTTTGTGATGAAAATCGTGATGTTTTATTTCATCACGCTCTAAACAATAATTATAGTTACATGCATTTCAAGAAAAAAATCTTATTAAAACGGTAGGCCCTATGTTGTTTAGAAAAAATGTAGAAAGTGATGATGATGATGATGTCGATGATGATGTCTCCAAAAGTGTCCCGGTTTGTTTTTCTTGCCCTAAATCGTGCGTATCTATTAATAAGGCACTTCAATTATCAATAATCAGTCCCGTGACGGCCTCCACTAACTAGCTACTAACTTGGGTTTATGGGCGCGGATATTTCATGTTCACTGTCACTTATTTATCAGAAAAGTGCGACCCTTTGTCAATCACCTACAGTACCCAATTTCGGCATACTATATAAGAAACTCATCATGATGATTGCCAGAGAATAGTTAAGATGTAGCTTGTACCTTTTTTTTGTGGCATCCTTCAGAAGTGAGCGGTCCGATACCAATATTTTCGGTCAAATCTCCATTCAATTAACACGGGGAGTTGGTTAGCTATGCCTTGCCCTCACTCATATTTTACAAAAGTGCGACTATTTCTGAACATCTAACCTAGCTGTAATTTTAGGCCATGTTAGAGAAATATATTTGCTAGAAGTTTGGAGAATAGCTAACATATTGGCTGGTTATTTTTACACAGTGATGTTAACTAGGCAAGTGCCCATTCTTGCAGCGTACATCATTTGTAGGGGTCACGCGTCAATGGTGAGAGCACTGTGTATTGTGTATAGGAAAACGGACAGTAACTGCAGTATGGATAACGAAGAAAATTGTGCTCGACGTGTGTACATACAAGCTGACATCCACGGTACATGTTAGCAAGTACTTGATCGTTGAACTCTGAATAAAACCGGGTCGACCGGTTTTAATACAAAAGTTAAATTTTACTGTTATTAAAGCACTTCAGGCTTAGTCTTTTACGTGGTTTTTAGTATAACACTGGGCATTATAATTATGCAAAAAGTAGAAATCCGAGTAAAATTGAGGGCGTCGCTGTGAAGCAAATCACACATTATGGCTTTAATTATGCTCATCATAAATCAAACAGTAGAACGCTTTGAGTGAATGTTCTTAGTCATCTAGTGGTTTCAAACAGAGTTTTGGAATTAAATCTAACACTGGGACTTACTTTTTACAACTTTTGCTACGTTGCGTCTGGAACCACCAGACTTCATCAGGCTGGTCAGGTGATATACGGCTAGGTATCGACCCGATGGCCCGGTCCCATGCATGAGATAAGTTAAAGCGGACCAGCTCAGCGGGTCGGTTGCCCGATGAAGTCGGGTGGTTCCAGCTGCAACGTAGCAAAAGTTGCAAAAACTAAGTTCCAGTATTAGATTTAATTCCAAAACTCAGTTGAACGCTTTGTGTACAAATCAATAGGACATCCAATTGAGTAATCTCACTGCAACTTTTGAATATGTATCTTCCATGGGATTTTGGATCATCATGTCTCTATTTCTTGACCGATTTCAACAAATGAGGTCTTAAATCCGAGCTGAGATACATCTATAGACGGCTAGTTCTCATTATGACATATCTTTGGCAAGGATCACCAGGGGTGAAAATAACTGGTACCTTAATTCTTTTGCGCTCTGTGTAGCAATGAAGTAATTTATAATGCATAATGAAGACTTTTTTTTACTGATACAGTGCTACCTCGGGTAAAACAAATAAACGTCACAGGAGAATTCGCGATTAAATTATGTTCATCAAACCTTTCAGAGTTGTCTCCACGTGGTTCATCTGGTAATGGCGGGGCAGATGATCCATGATAAAAGACCTCGTTACAGTCGGTTTCGATCAGGGTAACGCCCGATTGTCGGCTACACTTAAAACGGCGACCCCCTTCACCAGGTCACTTGTGCCTGGCCGAAGTTTCGTAAGCGTTATCTCCTAGATTTCAGCTGTTAATGCCTAGATATGCTCGACATAAAAAAATTATAGTTTGAGACTGATAAGTTGATGTATATAATAATTTCATCACTTTTATTTTTTGTAAATGATGTTGACATTGTTAGTTGTTAGTAATTCGCCCATAACTATATTTAAAATAATAACAAAAACGGTACTCCATGATTATGTTTGTCTGACAAATATCGTCATTATTATGCATAACATAATAGAACAGACGTCAGACAAAGGTTCATACATTTGAGGTTTATTTATCATTATTATTATTCTTTTATCAAAATCGTGTTTACAAGAAGTCTAGAAGGTTTTCTTGCTATTAACGAATGTAAGTAAAATGTAATTTAATAGAGAGCGAAATGAAGTTTGCAAATTTATTTCGACTTCTATGTCAACTTCACGTATATTGATTGGTTTTCTTGCTCTGATTTACTTCAACACGAACGTTTGATCGGTTACTGCACCAACGGTGTTTTGACGCTTTTAAAAACTCGGAACATGTGTATCAACAGGCGATCAAAAGAAAGCCATAAGCATTTTTGGTATGTTTTCAAAAATCAAAATTTAAAATCTTGAGTATAACAGAAATGTTGTTCTAATGTTCACTTTTATATGTTATTTCAATTAAATGATTATAAGAAATAGTTACAAAAATGAAACATATCTTTTCCAAAAATTAGAATGCATAAATTGAAATTATTGTTCGTACAAGTCTTTAGAGCTATTTGTCACCGCATGTGAAAACACCCTGAAAATGCATGTTTTTGGCACTTAAAGAGGATTTCGCGATGCTAACATCCTCTTTTTTATGACATTTATCAATAGATATCCACGAAAAAAGCTTATTCCCCAAATTTGAGTCGATTCCGATATTACATTAGCGAGTTATGCATGATTATGTGTAATATACTACTCCGTAAGTCACTGTTGTAAATTCAAATTTGACGATATTTTTGCTAAACGAATTAATCTGCAAGAAATTTTTGGTACATTTACATCATGTAGCCAGAGGTTTCCAGTGGTATAAAAATCTCAACCTTTTTTGAAAAAAGTGGGGGGGATGAGGCCGTGGATCACGAAATGCCCTTTTAATTAGTAAATTTGGCCAAAATAGTGAAATTCAACTTTTATTGCCAGTTAGTACTGCAGGGATCAAGACAGTGTTACTTGATGTCGTGAGACCTCCTCCTGCATATCATGTAATGTTTAGTTAAATTTAATATTTCCTTGTCACGGAATATGAAGCGATATGTCAATATAGCAGAAAGAATCTTTTAACAATTTTCTAATGCAAAATTAATCATAGTCTCAGACAAGTTTGTTTCGTGGGTAGATGAAATATTATTTAATAAGTATTATTTGTGTCAACAATGATAACATGTTCAATTGCGATATTAGTAATTTGCTCATAACTTCATTTAAAAAGCAACAACAGCAGTCCAATATGATTATGTCTGACAAATATGGCCATTAGCATATAGCAAGCGTGATAATAAAATAGACAGCAGATCAAAGTTGGTGCATTTTAGTTATTTTTTACTAAAAAATGAAGTATATTTGGATTGATTTTCGTGCATTTGACGAAGAAAAATGCAAGTTGATACGAAATGTTGAGTGTTCCTGAGTAATATGATCTCCGTGTGTAGATAAAAGTAAGTAGGTCTGCTGGATTGCAGAATAAAATGATAGATGGATAAGAATGAGGGGAAACATGTGATTTTGGACAATGCACCGAAAACATGAATTTGTTTGTCGATTTTGTGGGTATTCGAGCTAATAAACGGCGGGTATTAACTCTCACAACAAATGAGATTGAGATAACAGAAATGGTCGATATTGACTTCATCGTACAATAACCTAGGGACTGACTATAAAGCAATTTCGATCGCTAGACAATTCAGAAAATCGGAGACGATAACCTAACATAATTATGGGCTCACATTCTATGTCATGTCATTACTTTTCCCCTGATTGTCAATACCACACGATCTTTAGTTGGGTTCGGTTCCACCGGAACGGTTTAAAGGAAGGCTGAACATTCATCAATCAATATTGTCATTGTGCCTTTCGGTCAAGAATTGTTTGTTATTCTCCAAGAAATGTAGCTCCATAATTACAAATAATTATCAATTGCAATGTTCACCAACATACCTTCCATTTAACACATTACATACAAGTACTCTATAACCTAAACATATAAACCTTATTCGATATATAATAAAGACATTTTAAATATACATCATTATATTATCCGATATGGTCTGAAACTAGAGCTCAGCTGATAATGCGATGCACATCCTGCGACACCCTGTCTAGGACGGAAGAGATCTGGTTGCTGATCCATACCTGTCCCGGTAAGTTTATCTCTAGCTTCTACAGTTTTCTTCTTGAATACAGAAATTGAACACCATATTATCTCTATCCTGTATTTTTTAAAACATTTTGTTGGTGTTTTGGCTGCAGTAAGTGTTCTTCACAAAATGCTGCGAGGACCCGTTAGGGTGAATAATTATGTCGAGCCTAAGAAAGCGCACTTAGCATCTTTATGGATTGGATGCGGTATTGATCAGTTACCACCCGAAAACATGCATGGTCTACTTACATTTATCCTGTCAGTGTAAACATGAATTTTAATCCAGCAATCTTTTAAGGGCTCAAATTATGCTTGTAGCTTGAAATCAAATCGAAGTCTAGACAAAGACAAATACCCAAAGTCATGTCATGGTTATCAAAACACGGCTAAATTTGTGAAATCGGTGCATGGTTGCACATTGAAACATAACATGCTTCCCAGCATTCATAGCTATTCAGATCTGGTAAAGCAAACATATGGCGAGTTTTCTTGTAAGCTCCGGTAAATATTTAAATTTCTGTCCCCAGATTATGTCTACTTAAAGAGGCTATATACCCTGAAAGGACACCCTGAAGATGTTTCTTCTTGCACTGTTGCTTTTTTGTTTTAATTTAGCCTCTTTAGTCAAATTAGTATTGTTACGAGCCGTAAAGACTCAAGGACAAATTTATATATTCCGAGTTTTCACATTAATGCACAATACCAACACACTGTTTGATTAAGTTAACAAAATTAGAATCTTTATTGAAAAGTAGAGTATGATTTGACAATATTCATGCACATAATGAAACATGAATGCACAGACAATGAATTATAATCAATGACACACATAAACTGGTCCCAAAAAGTAACTTACCAGGTAAGAAATTCGTCTGTCAAGTTCAAACGACAAATCGTATTATACTGAATAGCATATGAGTGGAAGCGGTGTACATTTACGCGGAGTTTGACACCTCATTTGTCGCAAACAGATCAAAACTTTTGAAGTTATGCTCATTTGAACAAGCCTACTATCAAATTTGAAAGTTGCAGGTCCGCCCCAATGAATTCACACAATAAATTGTCATTGAACTTTGATCATTCTTCATCCTCACAAGAAGCAATAGGAAAGTTAGTCATGCAAAGAAGAAGAGGAGAGCACTGATTACACCTGTATACTGCCAACCATCTCAAGTGGTATGAGTGCAACTTTCATTCCAGTGGATAGGTTCGGTTAAATAAGCATAACTTAAAAAATACTCATCCGTTTGCAACAAATGAGGTGTCAAATTTCGCGTAAATTAACACTGCTTCCACTCATATCCCATTTAGTGTAACACAATTTGTCGTTTGAATTTGACAGACAAATTTCTTACCTGGTAAGTTTCTTTTTTGGAGCAGTTTATTTAGGAATTTTCCAGCAATCTTCTTGTTGGTGATTATAAACTTCTGTTGTACTCAATGTTCCGGACGACTCATTGAAATAATGTCTAGTTGCAACTTTGTAGTTCCACGGCAATATCGGCGTAATCCACAATATCCCATTTGTTTGATTCCAAACGTTTTATTCCAAGTGTTCAACTTTATGAACGCATATGCTGTACTACACTCATGTAGATCATATGCAGCTTGCTTCATCAAAATTGAAGTCTCTCATGAAATTGTAAACAAAGTTAAATTATCAAATTGAATTACCCAGGGCACATCACAGTAAGAAGAAAAACATATGTACAATAATAAACGTATAATGGTGCTTCTAGGTTAAATTTACTTTTAACTAAATAAGAATTTTATTCTTGGTGCACGGTGTTAACGATCACGATACGCAAATTCGAGATAATAATAAATTACAGTTAAGATTTTTTTTTTCTGATACAGTGATACCTGGAGGACCACTTTAGGGAAAATAAATAAACTTCTTGATTGAGTTAGTTTTATCAAAATGTTTAGAATGACACAGTTATTAAATCACATTTGATTATAATTGTCAAATTTAAAACCGTCGATTTCAATTTTAGCGTTAAAATGCATTTATTTGGTGTCATGAGACATTATCATGCGTATCATGACGTATTTATTTTATATTTTGATTTAATATTTGCCCTCCAGCCATTCATGACATAATGTAATTAAAAGAATTTTTTTAAAAATATGAATCAAAATAGGAAGAATCATCATTTTTCAAAGCTAAATTAATCATAATGCGAGACAAGCTATTCAGGGGCTATTTATATGATAAATATAAAATCATTATTATTTTTGTTAGCGATATTGACATATTCAATTCTTTTAACATAACTTTATTTGATACAAACAACAATAGAAGTGCAAAATAATTACTGTATTTCTGACAAAATATCGCCATTAATATATATAAACTTTGACGTCGGTTGATAGTGGTAATGCATTGTAGCAATGCTTTTATTAGAGTCACGCGGTAGCCGTGACCAGCAAGTTTTTAAAAAAACGACTGATAAAGAAGACTAATAACAGATGCTCCCGCGAGACTATATCTACCAAAAACGTTGACAACGTAAAGAAATCAGCAAGTTTAAAAAACCCACCTCGGCTCACTTTTTGAAACTTGGTCCCATTTGTAAAAGGTACTGATTTAAACTTTATCATATTTATATAAATTTAAAACATTTCCAAAGTGTTATGTATCTTTAATGTGCAGATGCGATATTAATTTGTAAACTTTCTGGAACGACCTGAAAGGTTATTATCTTGTTCTTGCACGGTAAGCCAATATCCTATTGTGTTTTGTTTTATAATAATCATGATTAGGCCCTAATGATTGAATTAAACAAATAACACGTAGGCTTGTAATCTTGTTGGAAACGCTGTGTTCTGTTGAAATAAAATAAAAACACTGAGTTGCTGTTGGTGTTTAAAATGGGACCAAGTTTCAAAAAGTGAGCCGAGGTGGGTTTTTTAAACTTGCTGATTTCTTTACGTTGTCAACGTTTTTTGGTAGATTTCTTTTCTTTTTTATGAATGTAGCCAAGCAGCTCCAAGCTTGGAAAGTCATCAGGTTAGGATGTGCTCCATAAAACAAATAAAACGAAAATAGATGTTTGAAGTTGCAATTCTGGATTCATGACAATAAATAATTAAACCAAACTTTATCAGTCGTTTATTTTTAAAACTTGCTTGTCACACGTGACTGTAATGTTAAGAGGCGTACAAAATGATCAATATACATTTTAATATATTTTAATTATTCAAGGCAACGTAAATATGTAAAGAAAATGTAAATATGAACAACACACACCCAATGTTGACAATGCCAGAGAGACACAGAGAGTAAGTCCGATTTAGGCCTACTTCAAGTCGGAACTGGTAAATGCGCATTATATTTAAGCCTATACTACGGAAGCGTCTAAATGCCCCTGAGTAGGCAATATAATCGTGTTTTAATGTTTGTGGTTCTTTGTAGCCCTGCAAAGCAACCTAGTTCGATATTCCTATTAAGCGGCGGTTGTCGGCGATCTTTCGTGGTTTGTGGTTTTCATCAAGCCCTGCCCTCTATCGGGAGCTAATTTATAGTTTAAGCTTGTTGGATATCCATATTTCATGGTTTCTGGTTCTTTGTAGCCATGTGGGGCAATCTAGTTGCATATCCAAATTTTGCTGTTTGTGGTTCTTTATAGCCCTGCGGGGCAATCTAGTTGGATATCAATATTGAGCTGCAGTTGTTGTTGATCTTTCGCGGTTTGTGGTCTTAATTTGTTGGATATCCATATTTCGCGGTTTGTGGTTCTTTATAATCTGGCTTGTTGGATATCCATATTTCGTGGCTTGTGGTTCTTTGAAGCCCTGTGGGGAAATCTAGTTGCATATCAAAATTCCGCGGTTTGTGGTTCTTTATAGCCTGCGGGCAATCTAGTTGGATATCAATATTGAGCGGCAGTTGTTGTTGATCTTTCGCGGTTTGTGGTCTTAATTTGTTGGATATCCATATTTCGCGGTTTGTGGTTCTTTATAATCGATAGGCCTGTGGGAAATCTGGTTGGATATCCAAATTGCGCGGTTTGTGGTTCTTTGTAGCCCTGCGGGGCAATCTAGTTGGATATCCTTATTAATCGGCGGTTGTCGGCGATCTTTCGCGGTTTGTGATTTTAATTTCCCTTATCAAGCCCTGCCCTCTATCGGGAGCTAATTTATTGTTTAAGCTTGTTGGATATCCATATTTCGTGGTGTGTGATTCTTTATAGCCCTGCAGGGCAATCTAGTATATATCCAAATTTCGCGGTTTGTGGTTCTTTATAGCCCTGTGGGGAAATCTAGTTGGATAACAATATTCAGCGGCAGTTGTTGGCGATCTTTCGCTGTTTGTGATTTTAATTTGTGACAATTTATAATATTTATTCTAAATATAATTTCAGTCTGAGCTGTGAACAGAGCCACTGATAAATGTGTTTTAAATGACGAAGATATCATGATAGTCAGGCATGGTGAAAGCATCTGGATGGTGAAAGTAGGCCCTAGGCCTAGGCCTAAATGTGAATAAAAAATCAAACATGTTTGTTTGATGAAAAAAAATATAATATCACAATAGCAATGGATGTTCGAAATGGTGTTATTCTTGATTTATGACAATAAATTGGTTAATAAAACATTTAAAAAAAAGGTGGTGGGAAGTTTCGAACTTGGTCAAAACTTCATAAGAGGATTAGAAGTCCATGGCCTTAACCACTTCGCCACGGGGACGTCCCGATATAACGAGGTGTGAAAGTGGAGTATTTATTAATATGAATGTATGCTGTGGTCCGGAAAGAATAAAAGAATTGTGAAAAACTTGATTTTTTTGGCGAATCGGATCCAGAATTTGTATGTAGGGTATCCAGGAAAATGCTAGGGTATATTTTGAAAGTGAATCTCAAAAAGTAGTGCGACAGTGACAGCCATGTATGGCTGTAGCAGTGACGAAAGATTCTGGATATCAGTATGATTAGCTATGATTTTACACTAATTTTGGCTATGAAATACCGCGTGAAATAATACAAGAATGTTTGTTTATTATCAAACAATCGGATTGACTGTAAGATTGGTGTAACTTTTGAATTAATGAGTTATTAAAATATTACACTTTGGACAGTAAATAAGATTTAGCATGGTTTTAGATATATTTTGTACCCAGCGAAAAATATCACAGAACAATAGCGTTTTGTTTCGTGTAAATATAGTCCGCGGTGCATCTGTTTATTCTTCTTTATCAGTCGTTTTTTTTAAAACTTGCTGGTCATGCTACCGCTTGACTCTAATTTACAGCTAACATTAAAACACTTGACTTCTATTGTTCGATGTTATTTTTTCGCTGGGTACAAAATGTGGCTAAAACCATGCTAAATGTTATTTACAGTCCCAGGTGTAATATCTTGATAACTCATTAATTCAAAAAGGGCCACCAATCCTACAGTCAATCATTGTTCGTAATAAACAAATATTTTTGCTTCAATTTCACGCGGTATTTCATAGCGAAAATTAGTTGCAAATCATACTGATCCAGAATTTTTAGACACTGCTACAGGTCTACCTGGTTATCACCTTCACACTACTTTTTCAGATTCACTTCCAATTATACCCTAGCAATTTCTGAAATACCGTACATACAAATTCCGAACCCCATTCGCCAAAAATCAAGTTTTTCACAATTCTTTTGTTCTTTTCAGACGACACATCAATTCATATAATAAATATTGTACATCGACACGCTATTTCACAGCCGAGTCCTGTGGTCTAATGGTAAATGACTTGGACTGCTATTCCGGGGACTGTAGTTCGAAATCCGCAGACCAACTTATTATTATTTTTTTTTTTAACAATCTTTTATTAAACAATTAATTTTCGTTCATCAAGGATAACATAATTTTAAACATCTGGTGCTATTGTGATATTATTTTTTTTTTATCAAAGCAAGATGTTTTATTCTCAGGGAAATTGTTTAGTAAAATTGCCCCACCCCCCTAGAGACTGCAGGGCTTGAAGAATGAGGGAAATTAAAAACCACAACTCGCGAAAGACCGCCAACAACCGCCGCTCAATAGGGATGTCAAACTAGATTGCCCTGCAGGGCAACAAAGAACCACAAACCGCGAAATATGGATATCCAACCATTTTAAAAGACAAATTAGCCACCGATAGAGGCCAGGGCCTGAACAAGTAGAGAAATTAAAACCACAAACCGCGAAAGAACGCCAAAAACCGCCGCTCACTAGGGATATCCAACTAGATTGGCCCGCAGGGCTACAACGAACCACAAACCGCGCAATTTGGATATCATACAAGTTAAAACCACAAACTGCGAAAGACAACCAACAACCGCCGCTCAATAGAGACATCCAGCTAGATTGCCCCCGCAGGGCTTCAAAAACCACATACCGCGAAGTATAGTTATCCAACAAGCTTAAACTATAAATTAACCCTCGATAAATGGTAGGGCATAAAGAATGAAGGAAATCAAAACCACAAACCGCGAAAGACCGCCAACAACCGCCGCTTAATAGGGAAATCCAACTAGATTTATAAATCTAAATAACTATCAACCGCGAAATTTGGATATCCAACTAGATTGCCCCGCAGGGCTACAAAGTACCACACACCGCGAAGTATAGTTATCCAACAAGCTTAAACTATAAATTAACCCACGATAGAGGGTAGGACATGAAGAATGAGGGAAATTAAAACTACAAACCACGAAAGACCGCCAACAACCGCCGCTTAATAGGGAAATCCAACTAGGGCTACAAAGAACTATCAACCGCGAAATTTGGATATCCAACTAGATTGCCCCGCAGGGCCACAAAGAACCACACACCGCGAAGTATAGTTATCCAACGAGCTTAAACTATAAATTAACCCCCGATAGAGGGTAGGGCATGAAGAATGAGGAAATTAAAACTACAAACCGCGAAAGACCGCCAACAACCGCCGCTTAATAGGGAAATCCAACTAGATTGCCCCGCAGGGCTACAAAGAACTATCAACCGCGAAATTTGGATATCCAACCAGATTGCCCCGCAGGGTTACAAAAACCACAATCATTAAAACATAATTATCTTGCTAAGTCGTGGCACTTAGACGCTTCCGTAGTATAAGCCTTGCTACATAGTTTCAATTTGAAGTAAATCGGACTGACTCTGTGTCTCGCTGGCATCGTCAACATTGGGTATGTGTTGTTCATATTTACATTTCTTAGTTGCCTTGAATAATTAAAGTATATTAAAATGTATATGTATCCCTATTAACATTACAGTCACGCGGTAGCTGTGACCAGCAAGTTTTAAAAATAAACGGCTGATAAAGTTTTATTAAATTATTTAGTGTCAATAATCAAGGATAACATCATTTCAAACATCTATTTTTCGTTTTATTCGTTTTATGGAGTACTTCGTAACCCGATGACTTTCCAAGCTTAGAGCTGCTTGGCTACATTCATAAAAAGAAAGAAAATCCACCAAAAAACGTTGACAACGTAAAGAAAGCAGCAAGTTTAAAAAGCCCCCACCTCGGCTCACTTTTTGAAACTTGGTCCCATTTTGAATATCAACAGCAAATCGGTGGTTTTAACGTTTAAACAATAGCATCATTGCCATTAACATGCCTACTTGTTATTCGTTTAATTCAATCATTGGTCATGAACTTAATAATTATTATAAAACAAAACATATATAGGATATTGGCCAAGAACAACATAATAACCTTTCTGATCGTTCCAGAATTATGCTAACAACTTAATATCGCATCGGCACATTAAAGATACATAACACTTCTGGATATAATTTAAGTTGATAATTATGACAAAAATTAAATCAGTATCTTTTACAAATGGGACCAAGTTTCAAAAAGTGAGCCGAGGTGGGGGCTTTTTAAACTTGCTGCTTTCTTTACGTTGTCAACTTTTTTTGGTGGATATTCTTTAACAAATATCTCCATTAGCAATGCTTAATATAGAAATATACGACGTAGGAGTTGTTCCGCTTGAATAATGTTGCGTCAAGGTTATGCTAATTCAATATTGAAAATGACAGGTGTTTTACGTGAAGTTACATCAATAAATAAGTAGTCCGGATCGATGCGATCAGGAATTGAGCAAGGTACTTGCACACAGTGGTAGTTACACAATGAAGTTAATTTTAATTAATGTCGACCTACCCCTTTTTTGTGAGCCAGTGTTAAATAAACAAGATCAAACTATTGGTCTACATTTCCTATTGCATGTTGTCACTATAAGTATAAAGCCGGCCGATGACATCAACAGCTCCTTGCACGCGAGGTATAGGGCAGTCCGAGCGGTTGTTGGCTGTTGGCGATTTAATGACTATAGTCCAGTATATACGGGTTTTTTATGTTTTTTTTTAACACATTCAAGATGTTACCAAAATATAATTCCCACCACTCCAGCCATATTCAAGGTCAACACAGAGGTCAAATTTCAAAGTTACTAAAATTTGGTTAAAACGCATACCAAATGATTTTGGCCACGCATGTTCCAAAAATTAAAAATGCTCCGATTTCAACCAAAATGGTCTCCAATTGCTAATCATGTAAAAACAAGTCAAATAAGGAATAGTTATAGCCTCGTAGGATGTGTCATTACCCAGGAAACATTACAACCAATTTGTCAGTTTGTCTTTTTAATGTTTCATCTTTATCATTATTTGAAACCTTCTATACATAAGGGAACAAGGAATAACTCGATGAAGCGCTATTAACATGAAGCGCAATTTTCGTGAAGCAGTGAAAGGTGTAAAATGCCGATCACGTTCACGTGAACTCTTAAAAACATCGATATTATTTTGCCACATATTTGATTTTGTCACAGATAGGGAAGGAAAGGTCAGCTTTATACGAACGTAGTCACGTTTATAGGGCCTGATCGATCTTTTGGATCACCCTCAAACTATCTTGAAGACCCTTTTATCACGAAGTTTGCATGCGAATGAATATTGATGCAAACTGATAGTTACTTATTCAGCTGCTAGGAGGTTTGACGTTGTTTTGGTATCTGTAGTTTTTTTTTGCTTGTTAGTACCACCAATTTGAAGAATGTACTACTTGAGAATGCATTGTATTCAATTGGGTGTCACAATGTGGAGGATTAGAAAAATTACTCAAATGAAATGTGGTTTAATTTTATAGGGCTTATCTAAAGCAAAAACAAGTTTAACTCCATTCGAAGAGAATAATAATTACATTACAAGTTGACACTCGTTGCAATTTTTTTATGCTTGTTTCTCCTGAAAAAAGCAAAATTGTGTTGGTAAAGTTCGGGCTCGTACAGGTCCTCCCCCGTTCGAAGCGAAATAGTTTTCAAGGCAACGGGCTGAATGACGTAAGCATATCACTACACATTAAAACAACGTAAGATAGAATAAACCATACCAATAGCAAGAGTGGGATTACCCGCCGTTCCCCTATGTTCACGATAACACATGAGGCTTGAGATTTGTTCATATTCATTCATGTATAAATGCGCGACCTTCAATGGTCAACAAAAGGCCCATTGAAATTGTTTATTTGCATAATAAATACAATATCGATCACGCTCAAATTCTAAGCTCAAAATATTTTTGTATTTTTAGTCCAAATATTTCTCATGATGTTGATATACATATGAATTGTAATATCACAATTTACTAATATATAATAAAGAAGCGGCTGATTTAAATGTGTAATACTTGATTCAGAGTTTTTTTTTCTGAGAACAACAACAGTATACGTTTTGTGCATTGAAAGTGTTTACAGTCCATTCTTTCAAAGCGGGCACATTTCATTTCATGACGTCAAACTTTTTTCTAGGTCAAATCTACCTCGTTCGAAGGAACTCACCGCTTACAGTTGGTTTTTGCGGAATACCAATTTTAAGCGTCTTATTTTCTCAAAAAAGGGGTAATTTTCATTGTCCTCATAATATTAGCTTGCCAATGATATGTTGTCCGAGCAACATATGCCCTTTAAAATAAGGATTTTTTTGCAACTGTAAGGATACTTTTTGGCGCAGTATATGTAAACATCTCAAAAAAAGTAACTACCCCCTTTAAATAATGGCCATTATTAAAAAAGGGGCTATTGTATTACAAATCTGAAAAATGCGTTGGAAGCAGTATTTATTTTTGCGCATTTTGACACCTCATTTGATACGACAGCCCAGAAAACAATAAAACACCGGTAAATGTAATGTAGTGAGGTCCAGATTTGAAAGTTGCACTTACATACAAATTTTTACAATACAAAAACACTCAGATATCATTACACAGATTTCCTTCCATTACACTGAATACAAAACCAATATTTAGTTAATTGCTGCAAATGAGATATCAAAATGTGCAGAAATAACTTCTGCTTCCAACGCATTTTACAGATTTGTAATACAATCACCTGTTTTTGAATAATGGTCATTATTTAAGGGGGGGTTAGTTACTTTTTTTTAGATGTTTATTTTACACGCACCGGCGGCAAATCATTATAGATTTGGTGCCTGGTTCGATTCCATATGAAGTTTTGTTACCAGTGTCCTCAAATACAGCAGATTATCACCTGTTACATTTGCATAGCGGATTTTGCCTGTCGTTCCAGGCGAATCAAATTATCAATTCCTTATTTGTATTCACTTTCATCTGATGTCTCAAAGGCCTTTGATATATGATATGTCTACAGTCATATAGACGTAAAGGGTGTATGAATGAACGATACAGCAAATTAAAAACCTTGTGAAACATGTTGAAATGCATTAAAACCAATTCCATATATTGATATTTTTGGAAAATCAAATTAAAACTGGGCAAGTAAGGTTTTCTTATCAATACACACATCCGGTATAATTGTTAAAGAATTCTGGGCATGACGCCGTAACCGATAAATGAATAATTGTTAAATGTGGATGAAATTTGATTACGCTTTAATACTCATATCAACATGATCAAACACCAACTTGATAAAAACGGGGAATTATATTTGCGTCAAATCTAACGCACAGCAATAATGGCCATTATTAAAAAAGGGGCTATTGTATTACAAATCTGAAAAATGCGTTGGAAGCAGTATTTATTTTTGCGCATTTTGACACCTCATTTGATACGACAGCCCAGAAAACAATAAAACACCGGTAAATGTAATGTAGTGAGGTCCAGATTTGAAAGTTGCACTTACATACAAATTTTTACAATACAAAAACACTCAGATATCATTACACAGATTTCCTTCCATTACACTGAATACAAAACCAATATTTAGTTAATTGCTGCAAATGAGATATCAAAATGTGCAGAAATAAATTCTGCTTCCAACGAATTTACAGATTTGTAATCAATCCCGTTTTTGAATAATGGTCATTATTTAAGGGGGTTAGTTACTTTTTTTAGATGTTTATTTTACACGCACCGGCGGCAAATCATTATAGATTTGGTGCCTGGTTCGATTCCATATGAAGTTTTGTTACCAGTGTCCTCAAATACAGCAGATTATCACCTGTTACATTTGCATAGCGGATTTTGCCTGTCGTTCCAGGCGAATCAAATTATCAATTCCTTATTTGTATTCACTTTCATCTGATGTCTCAAAGGCCTTTGATATATGATATGTCTACAGTCATATAGACGTAAAGGGTGTATGAATGAACGATACAGCAAATTAAAAACCTTGTGAAACATGTTGAAATGCATTAAAACCAATTCCATATATTGATATTTTTGGAAAATCAAATTAAAACTTGGCAAGTAAGGTTTTCTTATCAATACACACATCCGGTATAATTGTTAAAGAATTCTGGGCATGACGCCGTAACCGATAAATGAATAATTGTTAAATGTGGATGAAATTTGATTACGCTTTAATACTCATATCAAACATGATCAAACACCAACTTGATAAAAACGGGGAATTATATTTGCGTCAAATCTAACGCACAGCATATACATATTCTCCCAGTTTGATTTATTCTAAAGATTGATTAAAATTTCTTTCCAATTAAACATGATGTAATAATCGCACGTAATAGTATTTTCAGTTGATTGCAATTTCGAAAAGGAATTTGAAGGTTTATGGATTATTACATTAATTTTACACTTCATTTCACCATTATCTTATATTTATATCTAGATAGTAATAAACCCTATAAAATGGGGGAAATATCGAGATTCATTAGCATAGCACGGGTATTAATGGTAAAAAATAACTTCATTTAGTGTAATTATAATTAGACTAGTGTAGAAAGGTACCTGCTTCGTTTTTAACTAAACATAATTCTTCTCTTCTACAGGGATATTATTCAATCGAATTATTGTCAGAAGGTGTGCATATGTTATCTTTTGAAAGCCATACTATACCTCCATGACCTTATGGGCGCTAAAGCTTAAATGCCGAAGTCGAATATTACATCTTTAGAATGTTACAGAAACCAAAATATAATAAGAGAGATCAGAATACATTTGAAAATGTTGTTGGAAAACTCTGCTGACATTTTTATGATCAAATAACAAAGCGTATTGCGGAAATATATAGGGCGGGTTTCCGTTTTGACCTGAAAAAATCTTTTAAACATGCTTGTCAAGGCATTGTTTTTCTCTTAATAAATCTAACGGACTTTCCTATCTTAAAAGTGAATATGTTTCCTATCGGAATATTTCAAACATTAAATGTTATCTTATATTTGCCGAAATCTAGAGCGATTTCTGCCCCTTTTAAAAACTGCAAATCTAATGAAATTGGAAAATTAAGATGCCCTTTAAATAGTACTGATTTGCAATGACAATTGGGATTTCTTAATGTAGGGTTTTCTTTGTACTTAGTCACAGATTATGTAGGGTTTTCTTTTCACAGACGCCCTAGAGATAATAGACATATTATCAGAAGAATTTTGTTTCCACGCAATATTTGCGACAAGAAGTTTGATACATTGTATCTATTTACTTTAGTACTGATCAAGAAATGAACTCAAATAACACAAGCCACTCTATGATACATTATACTGTTGAATGTTTTGAAGTTGATTCCTCAGACACATTTATCA
Source organism: Amphiura filiformis (assembly GCF_039555335.1). Classification (NCBI taxonomy): domain Eukaryota; kingdom Metazoa; phylum Echinodermata; class Ophiuroidea; order Amphilepidida; family Amphiuridae; genus Amphiura; species Amphiura filiformis. The sequence continues at coordinate 4,160 of NW_027305825.1, read as the reverse complement.
CTACGAATGTACGTACAATGTATTTCTGGACGACTTCAGACATCATCTATACCTTCACAATGTATTTCTGGACGACGTCAGACATCATCCATACTTTGACAATTTATTTCTGGACGACGTCAGACATCATCCATACCTTGACAATGTATTTCTGGACGACGTCAGATATCATCCATACCTTCACAATGTATTTCTGGACGACGTCAGACATCATCCATACCTTCACAATGTATTTCTGGACGACGTCAGACATCATCCATACCTTCACAATGTATTTCTGGACGACGTCAGACATCATCCATACCTTGGCAATGTATTTCTGGACGACATCAGACATCATCCATACCTTGGTATTGAATTAACTGAATTAACCCGCAGCCTCAAATGGTCTGAGCACATTAATAACATAACTCTGAAAGCTGACAAAGTCCTCTGGTTCATTCGTCGCAATTAACTTAAAGCAATAATGTGTTATTTGCATAAAGAATAGATTCTTATTTAAATGTTTGTTTTCACTGATCACATTATCCCATTTTAATTTCGAGCCAAACAAATGAGGTCATGATGCAGTCATGGTCCATGGCAAAGGCGATTCGACCTTTGTGGCATTAAACCCAGTTAACAGGAAATTAATCCAGTAAATCGATTCAGTAAAGCAACTAAGCTCATGCATTCGATCACTAACGGCAACCAGCTTCGGTCGATTACCCCAGCTGCAGCGTGTGTAAACTCTAATTTGCATAGAGGCTGTACGTGAAATTATTGATTGGCTCCAAACAAAGGATTTGAACCGGTGCACGTAATCATGGCGCAGTGCAGTCCATTCAATCAAATGTTGTCATCAACCTATTTGATCGCAGTGCATTGTTATGTGTGTGAGACGAACTGTCGCGGTTGATTGCAATCAAACAAACGATGTCTTATGTATTACTTTGTTCCGTGATGAAAATCGTGATGTTTTATTTAATCACTCTCGAAAAATGTATTTCTTTTGTAGGCCTATTACTTTGTTTTGTGATGAAAATCGTGATGTTTTATTTCATCACGCTTTAAAACAAACGATTTCTCATGTATTACTTTGTTTCGTGATGACAATTTTGATGTTTTATTTCATCACTCACGAAAAATTGATTTCCTATGTATTACTTTGTTTCGGGATGAAAATCGTGATGTTTTATTTCATCATCACGCTCTAAAACAAACGATTTCTTATGCATTATATATTTGTTTTGTGATGAAAATCGTGATGTTTTATTTCATCACGCTCTAAACAATAATTATAGTTACATGCATTTCAAGAAAAAAATCTTATTAAAACGGTAGGCCCTATGTTGTTTAGAAAAAATGTAGAAAGTGATGATGATGATGATGTCGATGATGATGTCTCCAAAAGTGTCCCGGTTTGTTTTTCTTACCCTAAATCGTGCGTATCTATTAATAAGGCACTTCAATTATCAATAATCAGTCCCGTGACGGCCTCCACTAACTAGCTACTAACTTGGGTTTATGGGCGCTGATATTTCATGTTCACTGTCACTTATTTATCAGAAAAGTGCGACCATTTGTCAATCACCTACAGTACCCAATTTCGGCATACTATATAAGAAACTCATCATGATGATTGCCAGAGAATAGTTAAGATGTAGCTTGTACCTTTTTTTGTGGCATCCTTCAGAAGTGAGCGGTCCGATACCAATATTTTCGGTCAAATCTCCATTCAATTAACACGGGGAGTTGGCTAGCTATGCCTTGCCCTCACTCATATTTTACAAAAGTGCGACTATTTCTGAACATCTAACCTAGCTGTAATTTTAGGTCATGTTAGAGAAATATATTTGCTAGAAGTTTGGAGAATAGCTAACATATTGGCTGGTTATTTTTTTACACAGTGATGTTAACTAGGCAAGTGCCCATTCTTGCAGCGTACATCATTTGTAGGGGTCACGCGTCAATGGTGAGAGCACTGTGTATTGTGTATAGGAAAACGGACAGTAACTGCAGTATGTATAACGAAGAAAATTGTGCTCGACGTGTGTACATACAAGCTGACATCCACGGTACATGTTAGCAAGTACTTGATCGTTGAACTCTGAATAAAACCGGGTCGACCCGGTTTTAATACAAAAAGTTAAATTTTACTGTTATTAAAGCACTTCAGGCTTAGTCTTTTACGTGGTTTTTAGTATAACACTGGGCATTATAATTATGCAAAAAGTAGAAATCCGAGTAAAATTGAGGGCGTCGCTGTGAAGCAAATCACACATTATGGCTTTAATTATGCTCATCATAAATCAAACAGTAGAACGCTTTGAGTGAATGTTCTTAGTCATCTAGTGGTTTCAAACAGAGTTTTGGAATTAAATCTAACACTGGGACTTACTTTTTACAACTTTTGCTACGTTGCGTCTGGAACCACCAGACTTCATCAGGCTGGTCAGGTGATATACGGCTAGGTATCGACCCGATGGCCCGGTCCCATGCATGAGATAAGTTAAAGCGGACCAGCTCAGCGGGTCGGTTGCCCGATGAAGTCGGGTGGTTCCAGATGCAACGTAGCAAAAGTTGCAAAAACTAAGTTCCAGTATTAGATTTAATTCCAAAACTCAGTTGAACGCTTTGTGTACAAATCAATAGGACATCCAATTGAGTAATCTCACTGCAACTTTTGAATATGTATCTTCCATGGGATTTTGGATCATCATGTCTCTATTTCTTGACCGATTTCAACAAATGAGGTCTTAAATCCGAGCTGAGATACATCTATAGACGGCTAGTTCTCATTATGACATATCTTTGGCAAGGATCACCAGGGGTGAAAATAACTGGTACCTTAATTCTTTTGCGCTCTGTGTAGCAATGAAGTAATTTATAATGCATAATGAAGACTTTTTTTTACTGATACAGTGCTACCTCGGGTAAAACAAATAAACGTCACAGGAGAATTCGCGATTAAATTATGTTCATCAAACCTTTCAGAGTTGTCTCCACGTGGTTCATCTGGTAATGGCGGGGCAGATGATCCATGATAAAAGACCTCGTTACAGTCGGTTTCGATCAGGGTAACGCCCGATTGTCGGCTACACTTAAAACGGCGACCCCCTTCACCAGGTCACTTGTGCCTGGCCGAAGTTTCGTAAGCGTTATCTCCTAGATTTCAGCTGTTAATGCCTAGATATGCTCGACATAAAAAAATTATAGTTTGAGACTGATAAGTTGATGTATATAATAATTTCATCACTTTTATTTTTTGTAAATGATGTTGACATTGTTAGTTGTTAGTAATTCGCCCATAACTATATTTAAAATAATAACAAAAACGGTACTCCATGATTATGTTTGTCTGACAAATATCGTCATTATTATGCATAACATAATAGAACAGACGTCAGACAAAGGTTCATACATTTGAGGTTTATTTATCATTATTATTATTCTTTTATCAAAATCGTGTTTACAAGAAGTCTAGAAGGTTTTCTTGCTATTAACGAATGTAAGTAAAATGTAATTTAATAGAGAGCGAAATGAAGTTTGCAAATTTATTTCGACTTCTATGTCAACTTCACGTATATTGATTGGTTTTCTTGCTCTGATTTACTTCAACACGAACGTTTGATCGGTTACTGCACCAACGGTGTTTTGACGCTTTAAAAACTCGGAACATGTGTATCAACAGGCGATCAAAAGAAAGCCATAAGCATTTTTGGTATGTTTTCAAAAATCAAAATTTAAAATCTTGAGTATAACAGAAATGTTGTTCTAATGTTCACTTTTATATGTTATTTCAATTAAATGATTATAAGAAATAGTTACAAAAATGAAACATATCTTTTCCAAAAATTAGAATGCATAAATTGAAATTATTGTTCGTACAAGTCTTTAGAGCTATTTGTCAACGCATGTGAAAAACACCCTGAAAATGCATGTTTTTGGCACTTAAAGGAGGATTTCGCGATGCTAGCATCCTCTTTTTTATGACATTTATCAATAGATATCCACGAAAAAAGCTTATTCCTCAAATTTGAGTTGATTCCGATATTACATTAGCGAGTTATGCATGATTATGTGTAATATACTACTCCGTAAGTCACTGTTGTAAATTCAAATTTGACGATATTTTTGCTAAACGAAATTGCAATATTAGTAATTTGCTCATAACTTTA
>NW_027305824.1:0-44708 GCF_039555335.1 Amphiura filiformis | reverse complement strand
AAATCGAATTTTTTTTATATTTTGATATAAAATGTTTGATAAACACTCTCAAGTTTGAAATGCTCTGCTGACGCTCCACATCAAGAGAAGTAACCCTATCAAAAAAGATGTGGTGCGTGCCAAAAATGTGCACATTTTCAACATTTTCACCATTTGTGCTTATTTCCTGATTTGTAAATACTGAATTTCTCTTATATAGTTTTAGACCGTTTATCTGCTAAAATTTTTAAAATGAAAAGAAATTAGAGTTCCATAATAGCAAGATCATATAATGATTTTAACAATCACCCCCCCTATATAAAATAATTAGATTTGAGAGGTTTAAAGACTTCGATTTGTCCCTTAAGACAATTTGCGTCAAATCTGAAATGTTCGTTTTCTCACAATTTTGACAGTTTCTTTAACTTTGAAGGCCTCTGAGAGAATAAACTTGGCGCGACTTGCATCTAAAACGCATTAAATATATTCACTAAACATAAAGACTATCTATCGAAACCAAAAAACCGCAATTTAATCAATAACTAGTTTGGCTGAATCTCTCTCTCAAGAGCACAGATTTGCACTACTATTCCTTCGACTTTTTCACTAAATAATCTATTTAGAAACACGTATGGCTTACCGGTTTTCTTGCTCATTTTGAGGCCTTTTGGGCTCGTTTTAAAATATTTTGTGACCCAGTCCATTTGCAAATCGATGAAAGGATTTAACATATCGCTTCAATCTTTGAGTTCTTCCATCTCATTTTTTTCCCGCTAGGAGGCCACTGACAACCCTCCTGGCTTTGACTTCTTTCTAGACTGCAAACCCAGTTCTGCCATTTTTTAATTCATGGACCTATTTTCTCAATAATTATAAAAATGCGACTTTTTTGGCGACTCAAATTTGTGGAAACTTTACACTTTTTTATTTAAGCTATAATTCGCCACTCTTTCTGATTAATAAGTCTAGACCAATGAAATACCTCAAAAAATTTTCTGTTTTTCCGGAACTCATGGGTTACACAAATGGCGCATTGATTTAGTGGTGTGCCCCCTTCAAGGAATAAATGATGTTCATAAATCAAATTTTTATATTTTCTTGAAATATAAAATGTTTTGGAAGGTAAAAACACTCAAGGTTTGGAGTGCTCTATGACTTTTATCCACATCAAGAGAAATGTCCTATCAAGATACATGGTGCGATGCCAAAATGTGCACATTTCAGCATTTTGACATGCTTATTTCCTAGTTTGTATTAAATACCAATTCTCAACATATAATTTTTAGACCGTTTATCTGCTAAAACCGCTTTAAAATGAAAAGGAAATTCTACTGGTTCCCTATGTAGCAAGGTCTATATATTAATGATTTTAACAATCACCCCCTATAAAATAATTTTAATTATTTGAGAGGTTTAAAGACAATATAAATTTGTCACCTTAAAATAATTTTGCGTCAAATCTAAATATTGGATTTCTCTCTCCCTAATTTTGACGGATTTACTAGCTTTGAAAGGCCTCTAGAGAGGAAATAAACTGCGCGACTTGCATCTAAAACGCATTAAATATATTCTTCTTTATAAAACTATCTATATATTAAAAAACCGCAATTTAATCAATAACTTCAATTTTGGCTTCGATCCTCAAAGAGCGATTTTACGCCTAGGCCCTTCGAAGGGCGCACACCACTAAATAATCTTCCCATTGAAACACGTGTAAAAACACCGGTTTTCTTTGCTCATTTTGAGGCCTTTTGGGCTCGTTTTACAATATTTTTATGATGACCAGTCCATTGCAAATCGATGAAAGTTTAACATATGTTTCACCAATGTGGGGTTCTTCATCTCGTTTTCCCTTCGAGGAGGCGAGCAACGCCCTCACTGTTTTGACATGCTCTCAAGACTACCATTGATTACCATTTTAATTCGCGGACCTATTTTCTCAATAATTATAAAAATGCGACTTTTTTAGTGATTCAAATTCATCCACAGGCTTTACACTCTTATTTAAGCTATAATTCCCCTTTATCTTCTGATTAATAAGTCTACAGACATTTGAAATACCTCAAAAAGTTTCTGTTTTTACCGGAACTCATTAGGGTTACTAAATGGCGCATTGATTTGATGGTGTGCCTTCGAATAAATGATGTTATAAAATCAGATTTTTTTATATTTTTCTTGAAATATAAAATGTTTGAGTAAACACTCAAAGTTTGAGTGTCTGTGACATCCACATCAAAATGTCCTATCAAAGATACGTGCGTGCCAAAAAATACTTTGTTTCAGCATTTTCACCATTTGTGCTTATTTCCCTAGATTTTATTTAATACCAAATTTCTCAACATATAGTTTAGACCGTTTATCACCTTTAAAAACCACTTTAAAATGAAAAGAAATTAGGTTTCATAATGGCAAAGGTCTATATTAATGATTTACAACAATCACCCCCCCCCTATAAAATAATTAAGATTTAGAGGTTTAAAGACACGGCGATTTGTCACCTTAAGACAATTTTGCGTCAAATCTGAAATATTAGTTTCTCACAATTTGACAGTTTCTTTAACTTTGAGAGAGCCTCTGAGAGAATAAACTTGGCGCGACTTGAATCTAAAACGCATTAAGTATATTCACTAACATAAAATCTATTTATTTAAATCAAAAAAACCTCAATTTAATCGAAAGCCAACTTCAATTTTGGCTGAATCTCTAAAACACATTTTACGCCTACTGGGCCTTCGAAGGCGCACACCACTAAATAATCGCCCCATTGAAACATTACGCGTGAAAACACCGGTTTTCTTTGCTCATTTTGAGGCCTTTTGGGCTCGTTTAAAATATTTTATAGTGACCAGTCCATTGCAAATCGATGAAAGTTTAACATATGTTTAGAGTTCTTCATCTCGTTTTTTCTCGCTGGAGGCCAAGAACAGCACTCCCTCCTGTTTTGGCTTATGCTCTCAAGACTAAAACTTTGATTCTGCCATTTTTAATTCGCGGACCTATTTTGTCAATAATTATAAAATGCGACTTTTCTAATGACTCAAATTTATGTAGGCTTTACACTTTTATTTAAGCTATAATTCGCCTCTTTCTGATTAATAAGTCTAAGACCAACCCAAAATACCTCAAAAGTTTCTGTTTTTGGGAACTCATTAAAGGTTACTAAATGGCACATTGATTTAGTGGTGTGACCCCTTCAAGGAATAAATGATGTTCATAAAATCAGATTTTATATTTTCTTGAAATATAAAATGTTTTGGAAGTAAAACACTCAAGGTTGCAATTATACTGTGACATCCATCAAGAGAAATGTCCTATCAAAAATACATGGTGCACGCCAAAAATGTACACATTATAAACATTTTGATCATATGTGCTTATTTCCCTAGATTTGTATTAAATACCAATTCTCAGCATATAATTTTAGACCGTTTATCTGCTAACCGCTTTAAAATGAAAAAGTGGGTTTCAGCAAAGGTCTATATATTGTCAATTTACAATAATCACCCCCCCTATAAAATAATTTTTAATTATTTGAGAGGTTTAAAGACTTATGCCGATTTGTCACCTTAAGACAATTTTACTCGTCAAATCTGAAATATTAGTTTTCTCTAATTTTGACAGTTTCTTTAACTTTGAAAGGCCTCTGAGAATAAACTTAGCGCGACTTGCATCTAAAACGCATTAAATATATTCACTAACATAAAAACTATCTATATAAACCAAAAAACCGCAGTTAATCAATCCAACTAATTTGTGAATCTCTCTCAAAATTTTGATTTTACGCCCTAGGCCCTTGAAGGGCTTTCACTAAATAATCTTCCCATTAAACACGTGTAAAAACGCGGTTTTCTTCCACTCATTTTGAGGCCTTTTGGGCTCAAATTTTAAAATCTTTATGATAGCTGGTCATTGCAAATCGATGAAAGTTTAACATATTTCAATGTATGGGGTTCTTCATCGTTTTCCCGCTAGGAGAGCCGCGAACAGCGCCTCACTGTTTTGACATGCTACTCTCAAAGACCTGGGCAATTCTGCCATTTTTTTAATTCTGAGACCTATTTCTCGTAATTATAAAAATGCAGCTTTTGGCGACTCAAATTTATGTATAGGCTTTACACTTTTATTTAAGCTATAATTCGCCACTCTTTCTGATTAATAAGTCTACAGACCAGCCCAAATACCTCAAAAGTTTCTGTTTTGCGGAACTCATTAGGGTTACACAAATGGCGCATTGATTTGGTGGTGTGCCCCCTTCAAGGAATAAATGATGTTCATAAAATCGAATTTTTTTATATTTTTCTTGAAATATAAAATGTTTTAGTCATACTCAAGGTTTGAGTGCTCTGTGACATCCACATCAAGAGAAATGTCCTATCAAAAGATACATGGTGCATTGCCAAAAATGTGCACATTTTTCAACATTTCACCATTGTGCTTATTTCCTAGTTTTGTATTAAATACCAATTCTCAACATATAGTTTAGACCGTTTTATCTACTAAAACCACTTTAAATGAGAAAAGAAATTAGGTTTCATAATAGCAAAGGTCTATATTAATATTTACAACAATCACCCCCTATAAAATAATTCGTTTGGGGGTTTAAGGGGCTTTGGTTGTCACCTTAAGACAATTTTGCGGCAAATCTGAGGAATATTAGTTGTCTCACAATTTTTGACAGTTTCGTTAACTTTGAAGGCCGCTGAGAGAATAAACTTAGCGCGACGTGCATCTAAAACGCATTAAATATATTCCATAACATAAAACTATCTATAAACCAAAAACCACAATTTAATCGAAAGCCAACTGATTTTGTGAATCTCTCAAACTTTGATTTTTACGCCTACTCTAGGCCTTCAGAGGCGCACACACCACTAAATAATCTTCCCATTGAAACACGTGTAAAAACACCGGTTTCTTTTTACTCATTTAGCAGGCCTTTTGGGCTCATTTAAAATATTTATGATGACCAGTCCATTGCAAATCGATGAAAGTTTAACATATGTTTCTGATATGGGTTCTTCCATCTCGTTTTCCCGCTAGAGGCCGCGAACAGCGCCCTCTCCTGTTTTGACATGCTCTCAAGACTGCAAACCCGATTCTGCCATTTTTAATTCGCGGACCTATTTTTCTCAATAATTATAAAAATGCGACTTTTTTGTCGACTAAAATTTATGTATAGGCTTTACACTTTTATTTAGCTATAATTCGCCACTCTTTCTGATTAATAAGTCTACAGACCAGCCCAAAATACCTCAAAAGTTTCTGTTTTGGAACTCGTAGGGTTACAAATGGCGCATTGATTTGGTGGTGTGCCCCTTCAAGGAATAAATGATGTTCATAAATCGAATTTTTATATTTTTCTTGAAATATAAAATGTTTTGAGTAAATCACTCAAGTTTTGTTTGCTCTGTGACATCCACATCAAGAGGAAATGTCCTATCGAATGCATGGTGCGTGCAAATGTTGCACATTTTCAACATTTTCACCATTTGTGCTTATTTCCCTAGATTGTATTAAATACCAATTCTCATGTAATTTTAGACCGTTTATCTGCTAAAAACCGCTTTAAAATGAAAGAAATTAGGTTTCATAATAGCAAGGAATTCTATATATTAGTTTACAACAATCACCCCCATAAAATAATTTTAATTATTTGAGAGGTTCAAAAGACTTATTGCCGGTTGTCACCTTAAGACAATTTTGCGTCAAATCTGAGAAATATTGTTTTGCGTTTTTGACAGTTTCTTTAACTTTGAAGGCCTCTCTGAAGAATAAACTTAGCGCGACTTTGTCTAAAACGCATTAAATATATTCACTAACATACAAACTATCTATATAAACCAAAAAACCGCAATTTAATCGAAAGCCAACTAATTTTGGTGAATCTCTCAAAACACGATTTTGCCTAGAGCCCTTCAGAGGCACACACCTAAATAATCTTCCCATTTAAACACGTGTAAAAAACGGTTTTCTTTGCTCATTTGAGGCCTTTTGGCTCGTTTGAAAACTCTTTATGATGACCAGTCCATTGCAAATCGATGAAAGTTTAACATATGTTTTCAATGTATGGGGTTCTTCCATCATTTTCCCGCTGAGAGGCCGCGAACAGCGCCTCCTGTTTTTGACATGCTCTCAAGACTGCAAACCCGATTCTGCCATTTTTTAATTCGCGGACCCTATTTCTCAATAATTAAAAATGCGACTTTTTGGCAACTCAAATTTATGTATGAAGCTTTACACTTTTATTTAGCTATAATTCACCTCTTTCTGATTAATAAGTCTACAGACCAGCCCAAAATACATCAAAAAGTTTCTGTTTTTACTGGAACTCTATTGGTTACACAAATGGCGCATTATTGATTTAGTGGGTGTGCCCCCTTCAAGGAATAAATGATGTTCATAAAATCGAATTTTTTTATATTTTTCTTGAAATATAAAATGTTTTGGTAACCTCAAGGTTTGAGTGCTCTCTATGACATCCACATCAAGGAAATGTCCTGCTCAAGATACAGCGGTGCGTGCCAAAATGCACATTTTCAACATTTCACCATTGTGCTTATTTCAGATTTGTATTTAAATACCATTCTCAGCAGATTTTAGATGCGTTTATCTGCACAAAAACCGCTTTAAAATGAAAAAGAAATTAGGTTTCACTGTATGTAAAGGTCCTTAATAATGATTTTACAACAATGCCCCCCCCCTATAAAATAATTAAGATTTGAGGTTTACAAAGACTTGTGCCGATTTGTAACATTAAGACAATATTGATTCAAATCTGAGAAATATTAGTTTTCTCACAATTTTTCACAGTTTCTTTAACTTTGAAGGCCTCTCAGATAATAAACTTAGCGCGACTTGCATCTAAAACGCATTAAATATATTCACTAACGCAAAAACTATCTATATATAAACAAAAACCATAATTTAATCAAGCCAACTTCAATTTTGTTGGATCTCTCAAAACACGATTTCGCCTAGGCCCTTCAGAGGCTTACACCACTAAATAATCTTCCCATTGTAACACGTGTAAAAACACCGGTTTTCTTTGCTCATTTTGAGGCCTTTTGGGCTCGTTTTAAAATATTTTATGATGACCAGTCCATGCAAATCGATGAAAGTTTTAACATATGTTTTTCAGTAATGTATGGGGTTTCTTCATCTCATTTTCCCGCTAGGAGGCCACATGAGCAGCGCCCTCACTGTTTTTTGACATGCTCTCAAGACTGCAAACCCGATTCTGCCATTTTTTAATTCCTTGGACCCTACACTACTCAATAATTGCAAAATGCGACTTTTTGGCGTCAAATTTATGTATAGGCTTTACACTTTTGTTTTAGCTATAATTCGCCACTCTTTCTGATTAATAAGTCTACAGACCAGCCCAAAATACCTCAAAAAGTTTCTGTTTTTTTTTACCGGAACTCAGTAGGGTTACACAAATGGCGCATTGATTTAGTGGTGTGCCTTCAAGGAATAAATAGTGTTCATAAAATCAGATTTTTTATATTTTTTTCTTGAAATATAAAATGTTTTTGGAAGTAAAACACTCCAAAGGTTTGAGTGCTCTGTGAAATCCACATCAAGAGAAATGTCCTATCAAAGATACATGGTGAATTACAAAAATGTGCACATTTTCAACATTTTCACCATTGTGCTTATTTCCTAGATTTGTATTAAATGCAATTCTCAACATATATAATTTTAGACGTTTATCTGCTAAAACCGCTTTAAAATTAGAAAAGAAATTGGTTTCCTTAATAGCAGGGTCTATATAACCCAATGATTTACACAACAATCTTCTATAAAATAATTAAATTTGAGAGGTTTAAAGACTTGTGTGATTTGTCCGCATACAAGACAATTTTGCTGCGTCAAATCTAAATATTAGTTTTCTCACAATTTTTGACAGTTTCTTTAACTTTGAAGGCCTCTGAGAGAATAAACTTGGCGCGACTTGCATCTAAAGCGCATTAAATATATTCACTAGCATAAAAACTATCTATATAAATCAAGAAACCGCAATTTAATCGATAGCCAACTTCAATTTTGGCTGAATCTCTCAAGAAGCACGATTTACCTAAGCCCTTCGAAGGCCTTTTACCTCATCCCCATTGAAACGTCTTAAAAACACCGGTTTCTTACCTTGCTCATTTGAGGCCTTTTGGGCTCGTTTAATCATTTATGATGACCAGTCATTTTACCAAATCGATGAAGTTTAACATATTTTTCCAATGTAGGTTCCATCGTTTTCCCGCTAGGAGGCCGCGACAGCACCCTCACTATTTTTATGCTCTCCAAGACTGCAAACCCGATTCTGCCATTTTAATTCATGGACCCTATTTTGCAATAATTATAAAAAATGCAAACTTTTTGGCGACTCAAATTTGTGTATGGGCTTTACCTTTTATTTAGCTATAATTCGCCACTTTCTGATTAATAAGTCTACAGACCAGCCCAAAATACCTCAAAAGTTCTGTTTTACCGGAACTCATTAGGGTTACTGGGCTAGCGCATTGATTTAGGTGTTACCTTGAGAATAAATGATGTTCATAAAATCAATTTTTTTTTATATTTTCTTGAAATATAAAATGTTTTGAGTAAACACTCAAGGTTTTAGTGCTCTGACATCATCAAGAGAAATGTCCTATCAAAGATACATGGTGCGTGCCAAAAAATGTGCACATTTTCAACATTTTCACCATTTGTGCTTATTTCCCTAGATTTGTGTCATCTGGTCTCAACGTATAATTTTAGACCGTTTATCTGCTAAAACCGCTAAAATATAAGAAAGAAATTAGGTTTCATAATAGCAAGGTCTATATATTAATGATTTTACAACAATCACCTATAAAATAATTTTAATGATAAGAGGTTTAAAGACTTGTGTGCCGATTTGTCACCTTGATTTTGCGTCAAATCTGAAAATGTTAGGTTTTCTCCTGATTTTGACAGTTTCTTTGCTTTGAAGGCCTCTGAGAGGAAGATAAATAGCGCGACTTGCATCTAAAACGCATTAAATATATTCATAACATAAAAAGCTATCTATACTCAATGACCAAAACGCAATTTAATCGAAAGCCAACTTCAATTTTGGCTGAATCTCTCAAGAGCACGATTTTACGCCTAGGCCCTTCGAAGGGCGCACACCACTAAATAATCTTCCCATTGAAACACGTGCTTAAAAACACCGGTTTTCTTTGCTCATTTGCCCAGAGGCCTTTTGGGCTCGTTTTAAAATATTTATGATGACAGTCCTTTACCGTCGATGAAGTTTAACATATTTTTCAATGTATGGGGGGATTCTTCCATCTCGTTTTCCCGCTTTAGGAGGCGAACAACGCCCTCACTGTTTTGACATGCTCTCAAGACTGCAAACCCGATTCTGCCATTTTTTTTATTGCCGGACCTATTTTCTCAATAATTATAAAATTGCGAATTTTTTTGCGACTCAAATTTATGTATAGGCTTTACCTTTTATTTACCCCAAGCTATAATTCGCCACTCTTTCTGATTAATAAGTCTACAGACCAGCCAAAATACCTCAAAAGTTTCTGTTTTTTACCCGGAACTCATTAGGGTTTACAAATGGCGCATTGATTTAGTGATTGTGCCTTGAGAATAAATGATATTGCCGTCGAATTTTTTGCTGCTATTTTTCAGGCATAAAATGTTTTTTGAGCAAGCTGCTCAAGGTTTGAGTGCTCTACATCCACATCAGGAAATATATCAAAGATACATGGTGCGTGCAAAATGTTGCACATTTCAACATTTTCACCATTTTATTGCTTATTTCCTAGATTTGTATTAATGCAATTCTCAACATATAGTTTTTAGACCGTTTATCTGCTAAAACCGCTTTAAATGAAAGAAATTAGGTTTCACTAATAGCAAAGGTCTGTATGTATTAATGATTTTACAATATCACCCCCCCTATAAATAATTAAGATTTGAGGTTTAAAGACTTGTGCCGATTGTCACCTTAAAGACAATTTTTGCGTCAAATCTGAAATATTAATTTCTCTGGTACGTATTGATTCTTTAACTTTGAGGCCTCTGGGGTAAACTTAGCGCGACTTGCATCTAAACGCATTAAATATTCACTACTTACCAAAACTATAAACCGAAGCAGTTAATGAAAATAACTTCAATTTTGGCTGAATCTCTCAAGAGCACGATTTTGCGCCCTAGGCCTTCGAAGGGCGCACACCACCTATAATCTTCCCACAGAGCACGTGTAAAAACACCAGTTTTCTTTTGCTCATTTGAGGCCTTTTGGGCTCGTTTAAAATATTTTATGATGACAGATCCGTGCAAATCGATGAAGTTTAACATATGTTTCAGTAGCAGGGGTTCTTCATCTGGTACTGCCGCTAGGAGCCGCGAACAGCGCCCTCTATTTTGACATACTCTCAAGACTGCAAACCCGATTCTGCCATTTTTAATTCGCGGACCCTATTTTCTCAATAATTGTAAAAATGCGACTTTTTTGGCGACTCAAATTTATGTATGGGCTTTGCTTTTATTTAAGCTATAATTCATACTCTTTCTAAGTTAATAAGTCTACAGACCAGCCAAATACTCAAAGTTTGTTTTTACCGGAGACTCATTAAGTTTAAATAGCGCGTGATTTAGTGAACATGCCCCCTTCAAAGGCAAATGATGTTTATAAAATCAGATTTTTATATTTTCTTGAATATAAAATGTTTTGAGTAAACACTCAAGGTTTAGTGTCTGTATCCACATCGAAATACCCTCTCAAAAGATACGCGTGCCAAAAAATGTGTCTTGCACATTTTCAACATTTCCTGTTTGTGCTTATTTCCCCTAGATTGTATTAAATACCAATTCTCAACATATAGTTTTAGACCGTTTATCTGCTAAAAACCTTTAAAATGAAAAATTAGGTTTTCATAATAGCAAGGTCTATATATTAATGATTTAACAATCCCCCTATAAATAATTAAGATTTGAGAGGTTTAGGAGCTTGTGCCGATTTGTCACTGAACAATTTTGCGTCAAATCTGAAATATTAGTTTTCTCACAATTTTTTGACAGTTTCTTTAACTTTGAAGGCCTCTCAGAGAATAAACTTAGCGCGACTTGCATCTAAAACGCATTAAATATATTCACTAACATAACAACTATCTATATAAACCAAAAAACCGCAATTTAATCGAAAATAACTTCAATTTTATTTCAAGATCTCTCAGAGCACGGTGATTTACGCCTATAGGCCCTTCGAAGGGCACTTTTACCATAAATAATCTTGTTAGAAACACGTACCAAAAACACGGATTTCTTTGCTCATTTGAAACACTGGGCTCTGTTTTAAAATATTTTATGATGACCTCAGTTCATTACAAATCGAGTGAAAGTTTAATATATGTTTCAATGTATGGGGGTTCTTCATCTCGTTTTCCTGCTAGGAGGCCGCGAACAGCGCCCTCACTGTTTTTGACATGCTCTCCAAGACTACAAACCCGATTCTGCCACATTTTTTAATTCATGGACCTATTTTCCCTTAATAATTATAAAAATGCGACTTTTTTGGCGACTCAAATTTATGTGATAGGCTTTTACACTTTTTATTTAAGCTTATAATTCATACATAGAGATCTGAATAAGTCTACGAGACCAGCCCAAAATACCTCAAAAAAAAGGTTTCTGTTTCTTTTACCGGAACTCGATTAAGGATTACACAAATGGCGCATTGATTTAGTGGTAGCCCCCCTTCAAAAGGAATAAATAGTATTTCATAAAAATCGAATTTTTTATATTTTCTTGAAATATAAAATGTTTTGAGTAAAACACTCAAGGAATAAGTGCTCTATGACATCCAAATCAAGAGAAATGTCCTATCAAAGATACATGGTGCGTGCCAAAAATGTGCACATGGCGCAAACATTTCACCATTTGTGCGCTATTTTCCTAGATTTTGTAATAAATACCAATTTCTCAAATATATAGTTTTAGGACCGTTTATCTGCTGAAAACCGCTTTAAAATGAAAAGAAATTAGCGGTTTCATAATAGCAAAGGTCTATATATTAATGATTTACAACAACAATCACCCCCCCTATATAAAATAATTACCAGATTTGAGAGGTTTAAAGACTCTGTGCAGATTACGTCACCATAAGACAATTTTTTGCGTCAAATCTGAGAAATATTAGTTTTCTCACAATTTTTGACAGTTTCTTTAACTTTGAAAGCCTCACAGAGAATAAACTTAGCGCGACTTGCATCTAAAACGCATTAAATATATTCACAAACATAAAAACTATCTATATAAACCAAAAACTGTGAATTTAATCGAAAGTTAACTTCAATTTTGGCTTGAATCTCAAGAGTACGATTTTACGCCCTAGGCCCTTCGAAGGGCGCACACCACTAAAATAATCTTCCCATTGAAACACGTGTAAAAACACCGGTTTTCTTTGCTCATTTTGAGGCCTTTTGGGCTCGTTTTAAAATATTTTATGATGACCAGTCCATTGCAAATCGATGAAAAAGTTTAACATATGTTTTCTAATGTATGTGGGGTTCTTCCATCTCGTTTTCGCTATTAGGGCCGTCATGAACAGCGCCTCACTACTTTTTTGATATGCTCTCAAGACTGCAAACCTGATTCTACCATTTTTTAATTTAAGTGGACCTATTTTCTCAATAATTATAAAATGCGACTTTTTTGAGACTCAAATTTATATAGAAGCACACACACACTTTTATTTGGCTTATAATTCGCCACTCTTTCTGATTAATAAGTCTCACATATTAGCCCAAATACCTCAAAAGTTTCTGTTTTTTACAGAACTCATTAGGGATTTACAATAGGCTAGCTTTTTGATCGATTTAGTAGTTGTGCCCCTCTCAAAGAATAAATGATGTCTCATAAAAATCGAATTTTTTTATATTTTTCTTGAAATATAAAATGTTTTTGAGTAAAACACTCAAGAGTTTGAGTGTTTCCTGACATCCACATCAAGAGAAATGTCCTATCAAAGATACATGGTGCATTCCAAAAATGTACACATTTTCAACATTTTCACCATTTGTGCTTATTTCCCTAGATTTGCATTAAATACCAATTCTCAACATATAGTTTTAGACCGTTTATCTGCATAAACCGCTTTTAAAATGAAAAGAAATTAGGTTTCATAATAGCAAAGGTCTATATATTAATGGATTTTACAACAATCACGCCCCCTATAAAAATAATTTTAATTATTTGAGAGGGTTTAAAGACTTGTGCCAGCTGATTTGTCACATACAAGACAATTTTGCGTCAAATCTGAGAAATATTAGTTTTCTGCACAATTTTTGACAGTTTCTTTTAACTTTGAAGGCCTCTGAAGAGAATAAACTTTTTAACGCGACTTGCATCTAAAACGCATTAAATATATTCACTAACTTATAAAAACTATCTATATATTAACCAAAACCGCAATTTTAATCGAAAGCTAACTTTAATTTTGTTTCAGATCTCTCAAGAGCACTTTTGATTTTACGCCTAGGCCCTTCGAAGGAGCGCACCACACCCACTAACACCTTCCCTTTGAAACATGTGTAAAAAACACCGGTTTTCTTTTGCTCATTTTGAGGCATTTAGCCTCGTTTTAAAAATATTTTATGATGACCAGTCCATTGCAAATCGATGAAAAGTTTAACATATGTTTTTTGTTAATGCTGTAGAGGTTCTTCCATCTCATTTTTTTTTTCTCCCTTCAGGGAGGCCGCGAACAGCGCCCTCTCACTGTTTTTGATATGCTCTCAAGACCTGCAACCCGATTCTGCCATTTTTTTTTAAATTCGCGGACCTATTTTCTCAATAATTATAAAAATGAGACTTTTTTGGCGACTCAAATTTATGTATAGGCTTTACACTTTTATTTGCTATAATTCGCCACTCTTTCTGATTAATAAGTCTACAGACCCAGCCCAAAAATACCTCAAAAGTTTCTGTTTTTTTTACTGAACTCTCATTAGGGTTACACACAAATGGCGCAATGATTTAGTACGAATGTGCCCCTTCAAGGGAATAAATGATGTTCATAAAATCGAATTTTTTATATTTTTCTTGAAATAAGTAAAATCTTTTGAGTAAAACACTCAAGAGTTTGAGTGTTCTGTGACATCCACATCAAGAGAAATGTCCTATCAAAGATAGCAATGGTGCGTGCTTAAAATGTGCACATTTTCAACTTGTTTCACCATTTGTGCTTATTTCCCTAGATTTGACATAAATCCCAATTCTCAACAGTTAGTTTTACACCGTTTGTCTGCTTAAAACCGCTTTAAAATGAAAAGAAATTAGGTTTCATAATAGCAAAGGTCTATATATTAATGATTTTACAACAATCACCCCCCCCCCCCTATAAAATAATTAAGATTTGAGAGGTTTAAAGACTTGTGCCGATTTGTCACCTTAAGACAATTTTTGCGTCAAATCTGAGAAATATTAGTTTTCTCACAATTTTGACAGTTTCTTTAACACAGAAGGCCTCTGAGAGAATAAACTTAGCGCGACTTGCATCTAAAACGCACTGTAAATATATTTTACTAACATAAAAACTATCTATATAAATTAAAAACCACTGCAATTTAATCGAAAGCTAACTTCCAATTTTGGCTGAATCTCCTCAGAGAGCACGATTTTACGCCTATGACCTTCGATATGCGCACACATTACTAAATAATCTTCCCATTGAAACACATTAAAAAACACTGGTTTTCTTTGCTGCTCATTTTGAGGCCTTTTGGGCTCTGTTTTTTAAAATATTATTTTATGATGACCAGCTCCATTGCAAAATCGGATGAAAGTTTAACATGTGTCTTAAATGTATGGGGTTCTTCCATCTCGTGTTTCCTGCTTCAAGGAGGTCATGCGAACAGCGCCTCACCTCACTTTTTGATATGCTCTCCAAGACTGCAAACCTTGATTCTGCCATTTCTTTTAATTCGCAGACCTATTTTCTCAATAATTATAAAATGACATTTTGGCAACTCAAATTTATGTATAGGCTTTACACTTTATTTAAGCTTACACTGCCACTCTTGTTTCTAAATAATAATTCTACAGACCAGCCCAAAATACCCTCAAAAGCTTCTGTTTATACTGAACTCATTAAACCGCTTACACAAATGGCGAAAAGAAATTAGTGGTGTGTGCCCCTTCAAGGAATAAATAAATGATGTCTATAAAATCGAATTTTATTATATTTTACTGAACATATAAAATGTTTTGAGTAAAACACCAAGGTTTGAGTATTTGTGACATCCACACCAAGAGAAATGTCCTATCAAAGATACATTGTGCGCTAAAAATGTGCACATTTTCAACATTTTACAATTTGTGCGTCGATTTCCTGAGATTTGTATTAAATACCACCTCAACATATAGTTTTTAGACAGTTTATCTGCTAAAACCGCTTTTTAAAATGAAAAGAACAGGGCTCATAATAGCAAAGGTCTATATATTAAGATTTATGAGAGAATAAAATCAGCGACTTGCATCTAAAAACGCATTAAAATATATTCTTTAACATAAAACTATCCTGCTATAAAACCAAAAAACTGTAGATTTAATCGAAAGCCAACTTCAATTTGGCTGAATCTCTAAGAGCACGATTTTACGCCTAGCTCCCTTCGAAGGGCGCACACCACTAAATAATCTTCCATTGAAACACGTAAAAAAAATACCGGTTTCTCTTTGCTCATTTGAGGCCTTTTGGGCCTCGTTTAAAAATATTTTATGATGACTTGAGTCCATACCAAATCGATGAAAGTTTAATATATGTTTCAATGTATGGGGGTTCTTCCATCTCTGTTTTTCCCGCTAGGAGGCCGCGAACAGTGCCCTCAATTGTTTTTGTTCATACTCTCAGACTGCAAACCCGATTCTGCCATTTTTAATTCGGTGGACCCTATTTTCTCAATAATTATAAAAATGCGACTTTTTAAGCGACTCAGAATTTATATATAGGCTTTACACTTTTCCTTCCAGCTATAATTCACTCACTCTTTCTGATTAATAAGTCTACATGACTAGCCCAAAATACCTCAAAAAGTTTCTGTTTTTTACTGGAACTCATTAGGGTTACACAAATGGCGCATTGATTTAGTGGTGTGCCCCCTTCAAGGAATAATGATGTTCATAAAATCGAATTTTTTTTATATTTTTCTTGAAATATAAAATGTTTTGAGTAAAACACTCAGAGTTTGAGTGCTCTGGTGACATCCATATCAAGAGGAAATGTCCTATCAAGATGACATGTTACGAGGCAAAGCAAAAATGCACATTTTTCAACATTTTCACCATATTTGTGCTTATTTCCCCTAGATTTGTATTAAATACTAATTTCTTCAACATACTATATAATTTTGAGATAGTTTTATCTGCTAAAAACCGCTTTAAAAATGAAAAGAAATTAGGGTTCTTCATAATAGCAAAGGTCTATATATTAATGATTTTACAACAATCACCCCCCCCTATAAAATAATTTTAATTATTTTGAAAGGTTTAAAGACTTGTGCCCTTTTGCCCCCCTAAGACAATTTTGCGTCAAATCTGAGAAATATTAGTTTTCTCACAATTTTTTTTTTTTTTTTTAACTTTTAAGGCCTCTGAGAGAATATACTTAGCTCGACTTGCATCTAAAATGCATTAAATATAATATCTACTAACATAAAACTATATCTATATAAACCAAAAACCATAATAATTTAATCGAAAGCCAACTTCAATTTTGGCTGAATCTCTCTAAGAGCACGATTTTTACGCCTAGGCCTTCAGAAGGGCGCACACCACTAAATAAATCTTCCCATTGAAACACGTGTAAAACACCGGTTTTCTTTTGCTCATTTTGAGGCCTTTTTGGGCTCGTTTTAAAATATTTTATGATGACCAGTCCAATTGCACCGTCGATGAAAGTTTAACATATGTTTCCAATGTATGGGAGTTCTTCCATTCTCGTTTTCCTCTGCTAGGGAGAGGTCATGAACAGATGTCCTCACTGTTTTGACATGCTCTCAAGACTGCAAAACCTGATTCTGCCAGCCTTTTAATTCGCGGGACCTATTTTCAATAATTATAAAATGTGACTTTTTCAGCGACTCAAATTTATGTATATAGGCTTTTACACTTTTTTATTTAAGCTTATAATTTAACCACTCTTTCTGATTAATAAGTCTACAGACCAGCCCAAAATACCATAAAAAGTTTCTGTTTTTACCGAACTCGATTAGGGTTACTACAAATGGCGCATTGATTTGAGTATTACTTGCCCCTTCAAGGAATAAAATGATGTTCATAAAATTGAATTTTTTTATATATTTTCTTGAAATATAAAATGTTTTGAGTAAAAACACTAAGGTTTGGAAGGTGCCTCTGTGACATCCACATCAAGAGTAATGTTCTATCAAACATACGTGGTGCATTCCAAAAAATGTGCACATTTTCAACATTTCACCATTTGTGCTTATTTCCTAGATTTGCTATTAAATACCAATTTCTCAACGCCCATATAGTTTTTAGACTGTTTATCTGCTAAAAACCGCTTTAAAATGTAAAGAAATTAGGTTTGATAATTGCAAAGGTCTATATATTAATGATTTACAACAATCCACCCCCTATAAAATAACATTTAAGATTTGAGAGGGTTTAAAGACTTGTGCCGATTTGTCACCTATAAGACAATTTTATGTCAAATCTGAGAAATATTATTAGTTTCTCACAATTTTTGATAGTTTCTTTAACTTTGAAGGCCTCTGAGAGAATAAAGCTTAGTATGACTCTGGCATCTAAAACGCATTAAATATATTCCCTAACATAAAAACTATCTATATAAATCAAAAAACCGCAATTTAATCGAACGCCAACTTCAATTTTGGCTGAATCTCTCAAGAGCACTGATTTACTTCATTTGTCTTCTGAAGGGCGCACTTTTCATCAACATCTTCCCATTGAAACGTGTAAAAACTTTGGTTTTCTTTGCTCATTTTGAGGCCTTTTGGAAGCGTTCGTTTTAAAATATTTTAGTGATTGATCCAGTCCACTGCAAATCGATGAAAGTTTAATACTGTATTTCAATGTATGGGGTTCTTCCATCTCATTTTTTTTTCCTGCTAGGAGGCCGCGAACAGCGCTCCTCACTTTCATTTTGACATGCTCTCAAGACTACCAAACCTGATTCTGCCATTTTTAATTCGCGGTTCTATTTTCTGAAGTCAATTATAAAAATACACGACTTTTTTGGCGACTCCAAATTTATGTATAGCCATAATTTTTATTTAAGCTATAATTCATTACTCTCTTTCTGATTAATAAGTCTACGAGACCAACCCAAAATACCTCAAAAAGTTTCCTTGTTTTTTACCCAGGAACTCATTAGGGTTACTACAAAATGGCGCATTGATTTAGTAGTGCCCCCCTTCAAGGAATAAATGATGTTCATAAATCGGAATTTTTATATTTTTTTCTTGAAATATAAAAATGTTTTGAAGTAAAAACACTCAAGGTTTGAGTGCTCTGTCAGACATCCACATCAAGAGAAATGTCCTATCAAAGATACATGGGTGCGTGCCAAAAATGTGCACATTTTCAAATATTTCTCACCATTTGTGCTTATTTCCCTAGATTAGCATGATATACTAATTCTCAACATATAATTTTAGACCGTTTATCTGCTAAAAAACCGCTTTAAAATGAAAAAGAAATTGGAGGTTTCATAATAGCAAAGGTCTATATATTAATGATTTTACAACAATCACCCCCCCTATAAAATAATTTTTAATTATTTGGAGAGGTTTAAAGATCAATACTGATTTGTCACCTTAAGATAATTTTGCGTCCAAACTCGAGAAATATTAGTTTTCTCACAATTTTTGACAGTTTCTTTAACTTTGAAGGCCTCTGAGAAAATAAACTTAGCGCGACTTGCATCTAAAACGCATTAAATATATTCACTAACATAAAAACTATCTATATAAACCAAAAAACGCACTTAATAATTTGATAAAGCCAGCAACTTCAATTTTGGCTGAATCTCTCAAGAACACGATTTTACGCCTAGGCTCCTTCGAAGGGCACACACCTACTAATAATCTTCCCGATTGAAACATTAACGTAAAACATACCGGTTTTCTTTGCTGCTCATTTTGAGGCCTTTTGGCCTCGTTTTAAAATATTTTATGATGACCAGTCGATTGCAAATCGATGAAAGTTTAACATATGTTTCAATGTATGGGAGTTCTTCCATCTCGTTTTCTCCCGATAGGCGGCCGCGAACAACGCCCTCACTGTTTTTGACATGCTCTCAAGACTGCAAACCGATTCTGCCATTTTTTAATTCGCGGACCTATTTTCTCAATAATTATAAAAATGCGACTTTTTGGCTTTGACTCAAATTTATGTATAAACCTTTACACTTTATTTAAGCTATGGCATTCGCCACTCTTTTCTGATTAATAAGTCTACAGACCAGCCCAAAATACCTCAAAAAGTTTCTGTTTTTTACCGGAACTCATTAGGGTTACACAAATAGCGCATTGATTTGAGTGGTGTGCCCCTTCAAGGGAATAAAATGATGTTCATAAATCGGAATTTTTTATATTTTTCTTGAATAAAATCGTCTTCTTGAGTCAAAACACTCAAGGTTTGAGTGCTCTGTGACATCCACATCAAGAGAAATGTCCTATCAAAGATACATGGTGCATGCCAAAAATGTGCACATTTTCAACATTTTCACCATTTGTGCTTATTTCCCTAGATTTGTATTAAATACCAATTCTCAATATGTAGTTTAGACCGTTTATCTGCTAAAAAACCGCTTTAAAATAAAAAGAAATTAGGTTTCAAAATGGCAAAGGTCTATATATTAATGATTTTACAACAATCACCCCCCCCCCCCCCTATAAAATAATTAAGATTTGAGAGGTTTAAAGACTTGTTCCGATTTGTCACCTTAGAACAATTTTGCGTCAAATCTGAAATATTAGTTTTCTCTACAATTTTTGACAGTTTCTTTAACTTTGAAGGCCTCTGAGAGAATACAACAAGCGCGACTTGCATCTAAAAAACGCATTAAATATATTCACTAACATAAAACTATCTATATAAACCAAAAACCTGCAATTTAATCGAAAGCCCTAACTTCAATTTTGGCTTGAATACTCTCAAGAGCATTTGATTTTACGCCTAGGCCCGCTTCGAAGGGCGCACCACTAAATAATCTTCCCCATTGAAACACGTGTAAAACACCGGTTTTCTTTGCTCATTTTGAGGCCTTTTGGGCTCGTTTTAAAAATATTTTATGATGACCAGTCGATTGCAAATCGATGAAAGTTTAACATATGTTTCAATGTATGGGGGTTCTTCCATCTCGTTTTCCCGCTAGGAGGCCGCGAACAGCGCCTCACTGTTTTTGACATGCTCTCAAGACTGCAAACCCGATTCTGCCATTTTTTAATTTGCGGACCTATTTTCTCAATAATTATAAAAATGCGACTTTTTTGGTGACTCAAATTTATGTATAGGTTTTACACTTTTATTTAAGCTATAATTCGCCACTCTTTCTGATTAATAAGTCTACAGACCAGCCCAAAATACCTCAAAAAGTTTCTGTTTTTTACCGGAACTCATTAGGGTTACACAAATGGCGCATTGATTTAGTGGTGTGCCCCCTTCAAGGAATAAATGATGTTCATAAAATCGAATTTTTTTATATTTTTCTTGAAATATAAAATGTTTTGAGTAAACACTCAAGGTTTGAGTGCTCTGTGACATCCACATCAAGAGAAATGTCCTATCAAAGATACATAATTGCGTGCCAAAATGTGCACATTTCAACATTTTCACCATTTGTGCTTATTTCCTAGATTTGTATTAAATACCAATTCTCAACATATAGTTTTAGACCGTTTATCTGCTAAAACCGCTTTAAAAATGAAAAGAAATTAGGTTTCATAATAGCAAAGGTCTATATATTAATGATTTTACAACAATCACCCCCCCCCCCCTATAAAATAAGTTAAGATTTGAGAGGTTTAAAGACTTGTGCCGATTTGTCACCTTAAGATAATTTTGCGTCAAATCTGAGAAATATTAGTTTTCTCACAATTTTTGACAGTTTCTTTAACTTTGAAGGCCTCTGAGAGAATAAACTTAGCGCGACTTGCATCTAAAACGCATTAAATATATTCACTAACATAAAAACTATCTATATAAACCAAAAACCGCAATTTAATCGAAAGCCAACTTCAATTTTGGCTGAATCTCTCAAGAGCACGATTTACGCCTAGGCCTTCGAAGGGCGCACACCACTAAATAATCTTCCCATTGAAACACGTGTAAAAACACCGGTTTTCTTTGCTCATTTTGAGGCCTTTTGGGCTCGTTTTAAAATATTTTTATGATGACCAGTCGATTGCAAATCGATGAAAGTTTAACATATGTTTCAATGTATGGGGGTTCTTCCATCTCGTTTTCCCGCTAGGAGGCCGCGAACAGCGCCCTCACTGTTTTTGACATGCTCTTAATTCGCCGACCTATCTTCTCAATAATTATAACCATGCGACTTTTTTAGCGGCTCAAATTTATGTATAGGCTTTACACTTTTTTATTTAAGCTATAATTCGCCACTCTTTCTGATTAATAAGTCTACAGACCAGCCCAAAATACCTCAAAAGTTTCTGTTTTTACCGGAACTCATTAGGGTTACACAAATGGCGCATTGATTTAGTGGTGTGCCCCCTTCAAGGAATAAATGATGTTCATAAAATCGAATTTTTTTATTTTTTTCTTGAAATATAAAATGTTTTGAGTAAAACACTCAAGGTTTGAGTGCTCTGTGACATCCACATCAAGAGAAATGTCCTATCAAAGATACATGGTGCGTGCCAAAAATGTGCACATTTTCAACATTTTCACCATTTGTGCTTATTTCCCTAGATTTGTATTAAATACCAATTCTCAACATATAGTTTTAGACCGTTTATCTGCTAAAAACCGCTTTAAAATGAAAAGAAATTAGGTTTCATAATAGCAAAGGTCTATATATTAATGATTTTACAACAATCCCCCCCTATAAAATAATTAAGATTTGAGAGGTTTAAAGACTTGTGCCGATTTGTCACCTTAAGACAATTTTGCGTCAAATCTGAGAAATATTAGTTTTCTCACAATTTTGACAGTTTCTTTAACTTTGAAGGCCTCTGAGAGAATAAACTTAGCGCGACTTGCATCTAAAACGCATTAAATATATTCACTAACATAAAAACTATCTATATAAACCAAAAAACCGCAATTTAATCGAAAGCCAACTTCAATTTTGGCTGAATCTCTCAAGAGCACGATTTTACGCCTAGGCCCTTCGAAGGGCGCACACCACTAAATAATCTTCCCATTGAAACACGTAAAAACACCGGTTTTCTTTTGCTCATTTTGAGGCCTTTTGGGCCCGTTTTAAAATATTTTATGATGACCAGTCCATTGCAAATCGATGAAAGTTTAACATATGTTTCAATGTATGGGGTTCTTCCATCTCGTTTTCCCGCTAGGAGGCCGCGAACAGCGCCCTCACTGTTTTGACATGCTGCTCAAGACTGCAAACCCGATTCTGCCATTTTTAATTCGCGGACCTATTTCTCAATAATTATAAAATGCGACTTTTTTGCGACTCAAATTTATGTATAGGCTTTACACTTTTATTTAAGCTATAATTCGCCACTCTTTCTGATTAATAAGTCTACAGACCAGCCCAAAATACCTCAAAAAGTTTCTGTTTTTTACCGGAACTCATTAGGGTTACACAAATGGCGCATTGATTTAGTGGTGTGCCCCCTTCAAGGAATAAATGATGTTCATAAAATCGAATTTTTTTATATTTTTCTTGAAATATAAAATGTTTTTGAGTAAAACACTCAAGGTTTGAGTGCTCTGTGACATCCACATCAAGAGAAATGTCCTATCAAAGATACATGGTGCGTGCCAAAATGTGCACATTTTCAACATTTTCACCATTTGTGCTTATTTCCCTAGATTTGTATTAAATACCAATTCTCAACATATAATTTTAGACCGTTTATCTGCTAAAAACCGCTTTAAAATGAAAAGAAATTAGGTTTCATAATAGCAAAGGTCTATATATTAATGATTTTACAACAATCACCCCCCCCCCTATAAAATAATTTTAATTATTTGAGAGGTTTAAAGACTTGTGCCGATTTGTCACCTTAAGACAATTTTGCGTCAAATCTGAGAAATATTAGTTTTCTCACAATTTTTGACAGTTTCTTTTAACTTTGAAGGCCTCTGAGAGAATAAACTTAGCGCGACTTGCATCTAAAACGCATTAAATATATTCACTAACATAAAACTATCTATATAAACCAAAAACCGCAATTTAATCGAAAGCCAACTTCAATTTTGGCTGAATCTCTCAAGAACACGATTTACGCCTGGGCCCTTCGAAGGGCGCACACCACTAAATAATCTTCCCATTGAAACACGTGTAAAAACACCGGTTTTCTTTGCTCATTTTGAGGCCTTTTGGGCTCGTTTTAAAATATTTTATGATGACCAGTCCATTGCAAATCGATGAAAGTTTAACATATGTTTCAATGTATGGGGGTTCTTCCATCTCGTTTTCCCGCTAGGAGGCCGCGAACAGCGCCCTCACTGTTTTTGACATGCTCTCAAGACTGCAAACCCGATTCTGCCATTTTTTAATTCGCGGACCTATTTTCTCAATAATTATAAAAATGCGACTTTTTTTGGCGACTCAAATTTATGTATAGGCTTTACACTTTTATTTAAGCTATAATTCGCCACTCTTTCTGATTAATAAGTCTACAGACCAGCCCAAAATACCTCAAAAAGTTTCTGTTTTTACCGGAACTCATTAGGGTTACACAAATGGCGCATTGATTTAGTGGTGTGCCCCTTCAAGGAATAAATGATGTTCATAAAATCGAATTTTTTTATATTTTTCTTGAAATATAAAATGTTTTGAGTAAAACACTCAAGGTTTGAGTGCTCTGTGACATCCACATCAAGAGAAATGTCCTATCAAAGATACATGGTGCGTGCCAAAAATGTGCACATTTTCAACATTTTCACCATTTGTGCTTATTTCCCTAGATTTGTATTAAATACCAATTCTCAACATATAGTTTTAGACCGTTTATCTGCTAAAACCGCTTTAAAATGAAAAGAAATTAGGTTTCATAATAGCAAAGGTCTATATATTAATGATTTTACAACAATCACCCCCTATAAAATAATTAAGATTTGAGAGGTTTAAAGACTTGTGCCGATTTGTCACCTTAAGACAATTTTGCGTCAAATCTGAGAAATATTAGTTTTCTCACAATTTTGACAGTTTCTTTAACTTTGAAGGCCTCTGAGAGAATAAACTTAGCGCGACTTGCATCTAAAACGCATTAAATATATTCACTAACATAAAAACTATCTATATAAACCAAAAACCGCAATTTAATCGAAAGCCAACTTCAATTTTGGCTGAATCTCTCAAGCGCACGATTCTACGCCTAGGCCCTTCGAAGGGCGCACACCACTAAATAATCTTCCCATTGAAACACGTGTAAAAACACCGGTTTTCTTTGCTCATTTTGAGGCCTTTTGGGCTCGTTTTAAAATATTTTATGATGACCAGTCCATTGCAAATCGATGAAAGTTTAACATATGTTTCAATGTATGGGGTTCTTCCATCTCGTTTTCCCGCTAGGAGGCCGCGAACAGCGCCCTCACTGTTTTTGACATGCTCTCAAGACTGCAAACCCGATTCTGCCATTTTTAATTCGCGGACCTATTTTCTCAATAATTATAAAATGCGACTTTTTTGGCGACTCAAATTTATGTATAGGCTTTACACTTTTATTTAAGCTATAATTCGCCACTCTTTCTGATTAATAAGTCTACAGACCAGCCCAAATACCTCAAAAAGTTTCTGTTTTTTACCGGAACTCATTAGGGTTACACAAATGGCGCATTGATTTAGTGGTGTGCCCCTTCAAGGAATAAATGATGTTCATAAATCGAATTTTTTATATTTTTCTTGAAATATAAAATGTTTTGAGTAAAACACTCAAGGTTTGAGTGCTCTGTCACATCCACATCAAGAGAAATGTCCTATCAAAGATACATGGTGCGTGCCAAAAATGTGCACATTTTCAACATTTTCACCATTTGTGCTTATTTCCCTAGATTTGTATTAAATACCAATTCTCAACATATAATTTTAGACCGTTTATCTGCTAAAAACCGCTTTAAAATGAAAAGAAATTAGGTTTCATAATAGCAAAGGTCTATATATTAATGATTTTACAACAATCACCCCCCCCCCCTATAAAATAATTTTAATTATTTGAGAGGTTTAAAGACTTGTGCCGATTTGTCACCTTAAGACAATTTTGCGTCAAATCTGAGAAATATTAGTTTTCTCACAATTTTTTACAGTTTCTTTAACTTTGAAGGCCTCTGAGAGAATAAACTTAGCGCGACTTGCATCTAAAACGCATTAAATATATTCACTAACATAAAAACTATCTATATAAACCAAAAACCGCAATTTAATCGAAAGCCAACTTCAATTTTGGCTGAATCTCTCAAGAGCACGATTTTACGCCCTAGGCCCTTCGAAGGGCGCACACCACTAAATAATCTTCCCATTGAAACACGTGTAAAAACACGGTTTTCTTTGCTCATTTTGAGGCCTTTTGGGCTCGTTTTAAAATATCTTATGATGACCAGTCCATTGCAAATCGATGAAAGTTTAACATATGTTTCAATGTATGGGGTTCTTCCATCTCGTTTTCCCGCTAGGAGGCCGCGAACAGCGCCCTCACTGTTTTTGACATGCTCTCAAGACTGCAAACCCGATTCTGCCATTTTTTAATTCGCGGACCTATTTTCTCAATAATTATAAAAATGCGACTTTTTGGCGACTCAAATTTATGTATAGGCTTTACACTTTTATTTAAGCTATAATTCGCCACTCTTTCTGATTAATAAGTCTACAGACCAGCCCAAAATACCTCAAAAAGTTTCTGTTTTTTACTGGTATTCATCAGGGTTACACAAATGGCGCATTGATTTAGTGGTGTGCCCCCTTCAAGGAATAAATGATGTTCATAAAATCGAATTTTTTATATTTTTCTTGAAATATAAAATGTTTTGAGTAAAACACTCAAGGTTTGAGTGCTCTGTGACATCCACATCAAGAGAAATGTCCTATCAAAGATACATGGTGCGTGCCAAAAATGTGCACATTTTCAACATTTTCACCATTTGTGCTTATTTCCCTAGATTTGTATTAAATACCAATTCTCAACATATAGTTTTAGACCGTTTATCTGCTAAAAACCGCTTTAAAATGAAAAGAAATTAGGTTTCATAATAGCAAAGGTCTATATATTAATGATTTTACAACAATCACCCCCCTATAAAAATTAAGATTTGAGAGGTTTAAAGACTTGTGCCGATTTGTCACCTTAAGACAATTTTGCGTCAAATCTGAGAAATATTAGTTTTCTCACAATTTTTGACAGTTTCTTTAACTTTGAAGGCCTCTGAGAGAATAAACTTAGCGCGACTTGCATCTAAAACGCATTAAATATATTCACTAACATAAAAACTATCTATATAAACCAAAAACCGCAATTTAATCGAAAGCCAACTTCAATTTTGGCTGAATCTCTCAAGAGCACGATTTTACGCCTAGGCCCTTCGAAGGGCGCACACCACTAAATAATCTTCCCATTGAAACACGTGTAAAAACACCGGTTTTCTTTGCTCATTTTGAGGCCTTTTGGGCTCGTTTTAAAATATTTTATGATGACCAGTCCATTGCAAATCGATGAAAGTTTAACATATGTTTCAATGTATGGGGTTCTTCCATCTCGTTTTCCCGCTAGGAGGCCGCGAACAGCGCCCTCACTGTTTTTGACATGCTCTCAAGACTGCAAACCCGATTCTGCCATTTTTTAATTCGCGGACCTATTTTCTCAATAATTATACAAATGCGACTTTTTTGGCGACTCAAATTTATGTATAGGCTTTACACTTTTATTTAAGCTATAATTCGCCACTCTTTCTGATTAATAAGTCTACAGACCAGCCCAAAATACCTCAAAAAGTTTCTGTTTTTTACCGGAACTCATTAGGGTTACACAAATGGCACATTGATTTAATGGTGTGCCCCCTTCAAGGAATAAATGATGTTCATAAAATCGAATTTTTTATATTTTTCTTGAAATATAAAATGTTTTGAGTAAAACACTCAAGGTTTGAGTGCTCTGTGACATACACATCAAGAGAAATGTCCTATCAAAGATACATGGTGCGTGCCAAAAATGTGCACATTTTCAACATTTTCACCGTTTGTGCTTATTTCGCTAGATTTGTATTAAATACCAATTCTCAACATATAATTTTAGACCGTTTATCTGCTAAAAACCGCTTTAAAATGAAAAGAAATTAGGTTTCATAATAGCAAAGGTCTATATATTAATGATTTTACAACAATCACCCCCCCCCCTATAAAATAATTTTAATTATTTGAGAGGTTTAAAGACTTGTGCCGATTTGTCACCTTAAGACAATTTTGCGTCAAATCTGAGAAATATTAGTTTTCTCACAATTTTGACAGTTTCTTTAACTTTGAAGGCCTCTGAGAGAATAAACTTAGCGCGACTTGCATCTAAAACGCATTAAATATATTCACTAACATAAAAACTATCTATATAAATCCAAAAACCGCAATTTAATCGAAAGCCAACTTCAATTTTGGCTGAATCTCTCAAGAGCACGATTTTACGCCTAGGCCCTTCGAAGGGCGCACACCACTAAATAATCTTCCCATTGAAACACGTGTAAAAACACCGGTTTTCTTTGCTCATTTTGAGGCCTTTTGGGCTCGTTTTAAAATATTTTATGATGACCAGTCCATTGCAAATCGATGAAAGTTTAACATATGTTTCAATGTATTTGGGTTCTTCCATCTCGTTTTTCCGCTAGGAGGCCGCGAACAGCGCCCTCACTGTTTTTGACATGCTCTCAAGACTGCAAACCCGATTCTGCCATTTTTAATTCGCGGACCTATTTTCTCAATAATTATAAAATGCGACTTTTTTGGCGACTCAAATTTATGTATAGGCTTTACACTTTTATTTAAGCTATAATTCGCCACTCTTTCTGATTAATAAGTCTACAGACCAGCCCAAAATACCTCAAAAGTTTCTGTTTTTTACCGGAACTCATTAGGGTTACACAAATGGCGCATTGATTTAGTGGTGTGCCCCCTTCAAGGAATAAATGATGTTCATAAAATCGAATTTTTTTATATTTTTCTTGAAATATAAGATGTTTTGAGTAAAACACGCAAGGTTTGAGTGCTCTGTGACATCCACATCAAGAGAAATGTCCTATCAAAGATACATGGTGCGTGCCAAAATGTGCACATTTTCAACATTTTCACCATTTGTGCTTATTTCCCTAGATTTGTATTAAATACCAATTCTCAACATATAGTTTTAGACCGTTTATCTGCTAAAACCGCTTTAAAATGAAAAGAAATTAGGTTTCATAATAGCAAAGGTCTATATATTAATGATTTTACAACAATCACCCCCTATAAAATAATTAAGATTTGAGAGGTTCAAAGACTTGTGCCGATTTGTCACCTTAAGACAATTTTGCGTCAAATCTGAGAAATATTAGTTTTCTCACAATTCTTGACAGTTTCTTTAACTTTGAAGGCCTCTGAGTGAATAAACTTAGCGCAACTTGCATCTAAAACGCATTAAATATATTCACTAACATAAAAACTATCTATATAAACCAAAAACCGCAATTTAATCGAAAGCCAACTTCAATTTTGGCTGAATCTCTCAAGAGCACGATTTTACGCCTAGGCCCTTCGAAGGGCGCACACCACTAAATAATCTTCCCATTGAAACACGTGTAAAAACACCGGTTTTCTTTGCTCATTTTGAGGCCTTTTGGGCTCGTTTTAAAATATTTTATGATGACCAGTCCATTGCAAATCGATGAAAGTTTAACATATGTTTCAATGTATGGGGGTTCTTCCATCTCGTTTTCCCGCTAGGAGGCCGCGAACAGCGCCCTCACTGTTTTTGACATGCTCTCAAGACTGCAAACCCGATTCTGCCATTTTTTAATTCGCGGACCTATTTTCTCAATAATTATAAAATGCGACTTTTTGGCGACTCAAATTTATGTATAGGCTTTACACTTTTATTTAAGCTATAATTCGCCACTCTTTCTGATTAATAAGTCTACAGACCAGCCCAAAATACCTCAAAAAGTTTCTGTTTTTTACCGGAACTCATTAGGGTTACACAAATGGCGCATTGATTTAGTGGTGTGCCCCTTCAAGGAATAAATGATGTTCATAAAATCGAATTTTTTATATTTTTCTTGAAATATAAAATGTTTTGAGTAAAACACTCAAGGTTTGAGTGCTCTGTGACATCCACATCAAGAGAAATGTCCTATCAAAGATACATGGTGCGTGCCAAAAATGTGCACATTTTCAACATTTTCACCATTTGTGCTTATTTCCCTAGATTTGTATTAAATACCAATTCTCAACATATAGTTTTAGACCGTTTATCTGCTAAAACCGCTTTAAAATGAAAAGAAATTAGGTTTCATAATAGCAAAGGTCTATATATTAATGATTTTACAACAATCACCCCCCTATAAAATAATTTTAAGATTTGAGAGGTTTAAAGACTTGTGCCGATTTGTCACCTTAAGACAATTTTGCGTCAAATCTGAGAAATATTAGTTTTCTCACAATTTTTGACAGTTTCTTTAACTTTGAAGGCCTCTGAGAGAATAAACTTAGCGCGACTTGCATCTAAAACGCATTAAATATATTCACTAACATAAAAACTATCTATATAAACCAAAAACCGCAATTTAATCGAAAGCCAACTTCAATTTTGGCTGAATCTCTCAAGAGCACGATTTTACGCCTAGGCCCTTCGAAGGGCGCACACCACTAAATAATCTTCCCATTGAAACACGTGTAAAAACACCGGTTTTCTTTGCTCATTTTGAGGCCTTTTGGGCTCGTTTTAAAATATTTTATGATGACCAGTCCATTGCAAATCGATGAAAGTTTAACATATGTTTCAATGTATGGGGTTCTTCCATCTCGTTTTCCCGCTAGGAGGCCGCGAACAGCGCCCTCACTGTTTTTGACATGCTCTCAAGACTGCAAACCCGATTCTGCCATTTTTTAATTCGCGGACCTATTTTCTCAATAATTATAAAAATGCGACTTTTTTGTCGACTCAAATTTATGTATAGGCTTTACACTTTTATTTAAGCTATAATTCGCCACTCTTTCTGATTAATAAGTCTACAGACCAGCCCAAAATACCTCAAAAAGTTTCTGTTTTTTACCGGAACTCATTAGGGTTACACAAATGGCGCATTGATTTAGTGGTGTGCCCCTTCAAGGAATAAATGATGTTCATAAAATCGAATTTTTTATATTTTTCTTGAAATATAAAATGTTTTGAGTAAAACACTCAAGGTTTGAGTGCTCTGTGACATCCACATCAAGAGAAATGTCCTATCAAAGATACATGGTGCGTGCCAAAAATGTGCACATTTTCAACATTTTCACCATTTGTGCTTATTTCCCTAGATTTGTATTAAATACCAATTCTCAACATATAGTTTTAGACCGTTTATCTGCTAAAAACCGCTTTAAAATGAAAAGAAATTAGGTTTCATAATAGCAAAGGTCTATATATTAATGATTTTACAACAATCACCCCCCTATAAAATAATTAAGATTTGAGAGGTTTAAAGACTTGTGCCGATTTGTCACCTTAAGACAATTTTGCGTCAAATCTGAGAAATATTAGTTTTCTCACAATTTTTGACAGTTTCTTTAACTTTGAAGGCCTCTGAGAGAATAAACTTAGCGCGACTTGCATCTAAAACGCATTAAATATATTCACTAACATAAAAACTATCTATATAAACCAAAAACCGCAATTTAATCGAAAGCCAACTTCAATTTTGGCTGAATCTCTCAAGAGCACGATTTTACGCCTAGGCCCTTCGAAGGGCGCACACCACTAAATAATCTTCCCATTGAAACACGTGTAAAAACACCGGTTTTCTTTGCTCATTTTGAGGCCTTTTGGGCTCGTTTTAAAATATTTTATGATGACCAGTCCATTGCAAATCGATGAAAGTTTAACATATGTTTCAATGTATGGGGTTCTTCCATCTCGTTTTCCCGCTAGGAGGCCGCGAACAGCGCCCTCACTGTTTTTGACATGCTCTCAAGACTGCAAACCCGATTCTGCCATTTTTTAATTCGCGGACCTATTTTCTCAATAATTATAAAAATGTGACTTTTTTGGCTACTCAAATTTATGTATAGGCTTTACACTTTTATTTAAGCTATAATTCGCCACTCTTTCTGATTAATAAGTCTACAGACCAGCCCAAAATACCTCAAAAAGTTTCTGTTTTTTACCGGAACTCATTAGGGTTACACAAATGGCGCATTGATTTAGTGGTGTGCCCCTTCAAGGAATAAATGATGTTCATAAAATCGAATTTTTTATATTTTTCTTGAAATATAAAATGTTTTGAGTAAAACACTCAAGGTTTGAGTGCTCTGTGACATCCACATCAAGAGAAATGTCCTATCAAAGATACATGGTGCGTGCCAAAAATGTGCACATTTTCAACATTTTCACCATTTGTGCTTATTTCCCTAGATTTGTATTAAATACCAATTCTCAACATATAATTTTAGACCGTTTATCTGCTAAAAACCGCTTTAAAATGAAAAGAAATTAGGTTTCATAATAGCAAAGGTCTATATATTAATGATTTTACAACAATCACCCCCCCCCCTATAAAATAATTTTAATTATTTGAGAGGTTTAAAGACTTGTGCCGATTTGTCACCTTAAGACAATTTTGCGTCAAATCTGAGAAATATTAGTTTTCTCACAATTTTTGACATTTTCTTTAACTTTGAAGGCCTCTGAGAGAATAAACTTAGCGCGACTTGCATCTAAAACGCATTAAATATATTCACTAACATAAAAACTATCTATATAAATACAAAAACCGCAATTTAATCGAAAGCCAACTTCAATTTTGGCTGAATCTCTCAAGAGCACGATTTTACGCCTAGGCCCTTCGAAGGGCGCACACCACTAAATAATCTTCCCATTGAAACACGTGTAAAAACACCGGTTTTCTTTGCTCATTTTGAGGCCTTTTGGGCTCGTTTTAAAATATTTTATGATGACCAGTCCATTGCAAATCGATGAAAGTTTAACATATGTTTCACTGTATGGGGGTTCTTCCATCTCGTTTTCCCGCTAGGAGGCCGCGAACAGCGCCCTCACTGTTTTTGACATGCTCTCAAGACTGCAAACCCGATTCTGCCATTTTTAATTCGCGGACCTATTTTCTCAATAATTATAAAAATGCGACTTTTTGGCGACTCAAATTTATGTATAGGCTTTACACTTTTATTTAAGCTATAATTCGCCACTCTTTCTGATTAATAAGTCTACAGACCAGCCCAAAATACCTCAAAAAGTTTCTGTTTTTTACCGGAACTCATTAGGGTTACACAAATGGCGCATTGATTTAGTGGTGTGTACTCGTTAAGGAATAAATGATGTTCATAAAATCGAATTTTTTATATTTTTCTTGAAATATAAAATGTTTTGAGTAAAACACTCAAGGTTTGAGTGCTCTGTGACATCCACATCAAGAGAAATGTCCTATCAAAGATACATGGTGCGTGCCAAAAATGTGCACATTTTCAACATTTTCACCATTTGTGCTTATTTCCCTAGATTTGTATTAAATACCAATTCTCAACATATAGTTTTAGACCGTTTATCTGCTAAAAACCGCTTTAAAATGAAAAGAAATTAGGTTTCATAATAGCAAAGGTCTATATATTAATGATTTTACAACAATCACCCCCCTATAAAATAATTAAGATTTGAGAGGTTTAAAGACTTGTGCCGATTTGTCACCTTAAGACAATTTTGCGTCAAATCTGAGAAATATTAGTTTTCTCACAATTTTTGACAGTTTCTTTAACTTTGAAGGCCTCTGAGAGAATAAACTTAGCGCGACTTGCATCTAAAACGCATTAAATATATTCACTAACATAAAAACTATCTATATAAACCAAAAACCGCAATTTAATCGAAAGCCAACTTCAATTTTGGCTGAATCTCTCAAGAGCACGATTTTACGCCTAGGCCCTTCGAAGGGCGCACACCACTAAATAATCTTCCCATTGAAACACGTGTAAAAACACCGGTTTTCTTTGCTCATTTTGAGGCCTTTTGGGCTCGTTTTAAAATATTTTATGATGACCAGTCCATTGCAAATCGATGAAAGTTTAACATATGTTTCAATGTATGGGGTTCTTCCATCTCGTTTTCCCGCTAGGAGGCCGCGAACAGCGCCCTCACTGTTTTTGACATGCTCTCAAGACTGCAAACCCGATTCTGCCATTTTTTAATTCGCGGACCTATTTTCTCAATAATTATAAAATGCGACTTTTTGGCGACTCAAATTTATGTATAGGCTTTACACTTTTATTTAAGCTATAATTCGCCACTCTTTCTGATTAATAAGTCTACAGACCAGCCCAAAATACCTCAAAAAGTTTCTGTTTTTTACCGGAACTCATTAGGGTTACACAAATGGCGCATTGATTTAGTGGTGTGCCCCCTTCAAGGAATAAATGATGTTCATAAAATCGAATTTTTTTTATAGTTTTCTTGCAATGTAAGATGTTTTGAGTAACACACTCCAGGTTTGAGTGCTCTGTGACATCCACATCAAGAGAAATGTCCTATCAAAGATACATGGTGCGTGCCAAAAATGTGCACATTTTCAACATTTTCACCATTTGTGCTTATTTCCCTAGATTTGTATTAAATACCAATTCTCAACATATAGTTTTAGACCGTTTATCTGCTAAAAACCGCTTTAAAATGAAAAGAAATTAGGTTTCATAATAGCAAAGGTCTATATATTAATGATTTTACAACAATAACCCCCCCCCCTATAAAATAATTAAGATTTGAGAGGTTTAAAGACTTGTGCCGATTTGTCACCTTAAGACAATTTTGCGTCAAATCTGAGAAATATTAGTTTTCTCACAATTTTTGACAGTTTCTTTAACTTTGAAGGCCTCTGAGAGAATAAACTTAGCGCGACTTGCATCTAAAACGCATTAAATATATTCACTAACATAAAAACTATCTATATAAACCAAAAACCGCAATTTAATCGAAAGCCAACTTCAATTTTGGCTGAATCTCTCAAGAGCACGATTTTACGCCTAGGCCCTTCGAAGGGCGCACACCACTAAATAATCTTCCCATTGAAACACGTGTAAAAACACCGGTTTTCTTTGCTCATTTTGAGGCCTTTTGGGCTCGTTTTAAAATATTTTATGATGACCAGTCCATTGCAAATCGATGAAAGTCTAACATATGTTTCAATGTCTGGGGTTCTTCCATCTCGTTTTCCCGCTAGGAGGCCGCGAACAGCGCCCTCACTGTTTTTGACATGCTCTCAAGACTGCAAACCCGATTCTGCCATTTTTTAATTCGCGGACCTATTTTCTCAATAATTATAAAATGCGACTTTTTGGCGACTCAAATTTATGTATAGGCTTTACACTTTTATTTAAGCTATAATTCGCCACTCTTTCTGATTAATAAGTCTACAGACCAGCCCAAAATACCTCAAAAAGTTTCTGTTTTTTACCGGAACTCATTAGGGTTACACAAATGGCGCATTGATTTAGTGGTGTGCCCCTTCAAGGAATAAATGATGTTCATAAAATCGAATTTTTTATATTTTTCTTGAAATATAAAATGTTTTGAGTAAAACACTCAAGGTTTGAGTGCTCTGTGACATCCACATCAAGAGAAATGTCCTATCAAAGATACATGGTGCGTGCCAAAAATGTGCACATTTTCAACATTTTCACCATTTGTGCTTATTTCCCTAGATTTGTATTAAATACCAATTCTCAACATATAGTTTTAGACCGTTTATCTGCTAAAAACCGCTTTAAAATGAAAAGAAATTAGGTTTCATAATAGCAAAGGTCTATATATTAATGATTTTACAACAATCACCCCCCTATAAAATAATTAAGATTTGAGAGGTTTAAAGACTTGTGCCGATTTGTCACCTTAAGACAATTTTGCGTCAAATCTGAGAAATATTAGTTTTCTCACAATTTTTGACAGTTTCTTTAACTTTGAAGGCCTCTGAGAGAATAAACTTAGCGCGACTTGCATCTAAAACGCATTAAATATATTCACTAACATAAAACTATCTATATAAACCAAAAACCGCAATTTAATCGAAAGCCAACTCAATTTTGGCTGAATCTCTCAAGAGCACGATTTACGCCTAGGCCCTTCGAAGGGCGCACACCACTAAATAATCTTCCCATTGAAACACGTGTAAAAACACCGGTTTTCTTTGCTCATTTTGAGGCCTTTTGGGCTCGTTTTAAAATATTTTATGATGACCAGTCCATTGCAAATCGATGAAAGTTTAACATATGTTTCAATGTATGGGGTTCTTCCATCTCGTTTTCCCGCTAGGAGGCCGCGAACAGCGCCCTCACTGTTTTTGACATGCTCTCAAGACTGCAAACCCGATTCTGCCATTTTTTAATTCGCGGACCTATTTTAAAAAAAAATTAAAAAATGCGACTTTTTTGGCGACTCAAATTTATGTATAGGCTTTACACTTTTATTTAAGCTATAATTCGCCACTCTTTCTGATTAATAAGTCTACAGACCAGCCCAAAATACCTCAAAAAGTTTCTGTTTTTTACCGGAACTCATTAGGGTTACACAAATGGCGCATTGATTTAGTGGTGTGCCCCCTTCAAGGAATAATGATGTTCATAAAATCGAATTTTTTTATATTTTTCTTGAAATATAAAATGTTTTGAGTAAAACACTCAAGGTTTGAGTGCTCTGTGACATCCACATCAAGAGAAATGTCCTATCAAAGATACATGGTGCGTGCCAAAAATGTGCACATTTTCAACATTTTCACTATTTGTGCTTATTTACCTAGATTTGTATTAAATACCAATTCTCAACATATAGTTTTAGACCGTTTATCTGCTAAAACCGCTTTAAAATGAAAAGAAATTAGGTTTCATAATAGCAAAGGTCTATATATTAATGATTTTACAACAATCACCCCCCTATAAAATAATTAAGATTTGAGAGGTTTAAAGACTTGTGCCGATTTGTCACCTTAAGACAATTTTGCGTCAAATCTGAGAAATATTAGTTTTCTCACAATTTTTGACAGTTTCTTTAACTTTGAAGGCCTCTGAGAGAATAAACTTAGCGCGACTTGCATCTAAAACGCCTTAAATATATTCACTAACATAAAACTATCTATATAAACCAAAAACCGCAATTTAATCGAAAGCCAACTTCAATTTTGGCTGAATCTCTCAAGAGCACGATTTTACGCCTAGGCCCTTCGAAGGGCGCACACCACTAAATAATCTTCCCATTGAAACACGTGTAAAAACACCGGTTTTCTTTGCTCATTTTGAGGCCTTTTGGGCTCGTTTTAAAATATTTTATGATGACCAGTCCATTGCAAATCGATGAAAGTTTAACATATGTTTCAATGTATGGGGTTCTTCCATCTCGTTTTTCCCGCTAGGAGGCCGCGAACAGCGCCCTCACTGTTTTTGACATGCTCTCAAGACTGCAAACCCGATTCTGCCATTTTTTAATTCGCGGACCTATTTTCTCAATAATTATAAAATGCGACTTTTTGGCGACTCAAATTTATGTATAGGCTTTACACTTTTATTTAAGCTATAATTCGCCACTCTTTCTGATTAATAAGTCTACAGACCAGCCCAAAATACCTCAAAAAGTTTCTGTTTTTTACCGGAACTCATTAGGGTTACACAAATGGCGCATTGATTTAGTGGTGTGCCCCTTCAAGGAATAAATGATGTTCATAAAACCGAATTTTTTTATATTTTTCTTGAAATATAAAATGTTTTGAGTAAAACACTCAAGGTTTGAGTGCTCTGTGACATCCACATCAAGAGAAATGTCCTATCAAAGATACATGGTGCGTGCCAAAAATGTGCACATTTTCAACATTTTCACCATTTGTGCTTATTTCCCTAGATTTGTATTAAATACCAATTCTCAACATATAATTTTAGACCGTTTATCTGCTAAAACCGCTTTAAAATGAAAAGAAATTAGGTTTCATAATAGCAAAGGTCTATATATTAATGATTTTACAACAATCACCCCCCCCCCTATAAAATAATTTTAATTATTTGAGAGGTTTAAAGACTTGTGCCGATTTGTCACCTTAAGACAATTTTGCGTCAAATCTGAGAAATATTAGTTTTCTCACAATTTTTGACAGTTTCTTTAACTTTGAAGGCCTCTGAGAG
Source organism: Amphiura filiformis (assembly GCF_039555335.1). Classification (NCBI taxonomy): domain Eukaryota; kingdom Metazoa; phylum Echinodermata; class Ophiuroidea; order Amphilepidida; family Amphiuridae; genus Amphiura; species Amphiura filiformis. The sequence continues at coordinate 7,189 of NW_027305824.1, read as the reverse complement.
AATAAACTTAGCGCGACTTGCATCTAAAACGCATTAAATATATTCACTAACATAAAAACTATCTATATAAACCAAAAACCGCAATTTAATCGAAAGCCAACTTCAATTTTGGCTGAATCTCTCAAGAGCACGATTTTACGCCTAGGCCCTTCGAAGGGCGCACACCACTAAATAATCTTCCCATTGAAACACGTGTAAAAACACCGGTTTTCTTTGCTCATTTTGAGGCCTTTTGGGCTCGTTTTAAAATATTTTATGATGACCAGTCCATTGCAAATCGATGAAAGTTTAACATATGTTTCAATGTATGGGGTTCTTCCATCTCGTTTTCCCGCTAGGAGGCCGCGAACAGCGCCCTCACTGTTTTTGACATGCTCTCAAGACTGCAAACCCGATTCTGCCATTTTTAATTCGCGGACCTATTTTCTCAATAATTATAAAATGCGACTTTTTTTGGCGACTCAAATTTATGTATAGGCTTTACACTTTTATTTAAGCTATAATTCGCCACTCTTTCTGATTAATAAGTCTACAGACCAGCCCAAAATACCTCAAAAAGTTTCTGTTTTTACCGGAACTCATTAGGGTTACACAAATGGCGCATTGATTTAGTGGTGTGCCCCTTCAAGGAATAAATGATGTTCATAAAATCGATTTTTTTTATATTTTTCTTGAAATATAAAATGTTTTGAGTAAAACACTCAAGGTTTGAGTGCTCTGTGACATCCACATCAAGAGAAATGTCCTATCAAAGATACATGGTGCGTGCCAAAAATGTGCACATTTTCAACATTTTCACCATTTGTGCTTATTTCCCTAGATTTGTATTAAATACCAATTCTCAACATATAGTTTTAGACCGTTTATCTGCTAAAAACCGCTTTAAAATGAAAAGAAATTAGGTTTCATAATAGCAAAGGTCTATATATTAATGATTTTACAACAATCACCCCCCCCCTATAAAATAATTAAGATTTGAGAGGTTTAAAGACTTGTGCCGATTTGTCACCTTAAGACAATTTTGCGTCAAATCTGAGAAATATTAGTTTTCTCACAATTTTTGACAGTTTCTTTAACTTTGAAGGCCTCTGAGAGAATAAACTTAGCGCGACTTGCATCTAAAACGCATTAAATATATTCACTAACATAAAAACTATCTATATAAACCAAAAACCGCAATTTAATCGAAAGCCAACTTCAATTTTGGCTGAATCTCTCAAGAGCACGATTTTACGCCTAGGCCCTTCGAAGGGCGCACACCACTAAATAATCTTCCCATTGAAACACGTGTAAAAACACCGGTTTTCTTTGCTCATTTTGAGGCCTTTTGGGCTCGTTTTAAAATATTTTATGATGACCAGTCCATTGCAAATCGATGAAAGTTTAACATATGTTTCAATGTATGGGGTTCTTCCATCTCGTTTTCCCGCTAGGAGGCCGCGAACAGCGCCCTCACTGTTTTTGACATGCTCTCAAGACTGCAAACCCGATTCTGCCATTTTTTAATTCGCGGACCTATTTTCTCAATAATTATAAAATGCGACTTTTTGGCGACTCAAATTTATGTATAGGCTTTACACTTTTATTTAAGCTATAATTCGCCACTCTTTCTGATTAATAAGTCTACAGACCAGCCCAAAATACCTCAAAAAGTTTCTGTTTTTTACCGGAACTCATTAGGGTTACACAAATGGCGCATTGATTTAGTGGTGTTCCCCCTTCAAGGAATAAATGATGTTCATAAAATCGAATTTTTTTATATTTTTCTTGAAATATAAAATGTTTTGAGTAAAACACTCAAGGTTTGAGTGCTCTGTGACATCCACATCAAGAGAAATGTCCTATCAAAGATACATGGTGCGTGCCAAAAATGTGCACATTTTCAACATTTTCACCATTTGTGCTTATTTCCCTAGATTTGTATTAAATACCAATTCTCAACATATAGTTTTAGACCGTTTATCTGCTAAAAACCGCTTTAAAATGAAAAGAAATTAGGTTTCATAATAGCAAAGGTCTATATATTAATGATTTTACAACAATCACCCCCCCCCCTATAAAATAATTAAGATTTGAGAGGTTTAAAGACTTGTGCCGATTTGTCACCTTAAGACAATTTTGCGTCAAATCTGAGAAATATTAGTTTTCTCACAATTTTTGACAGTTTCTTTAACTTTGAAGGCCTCTGAGAGAATAAACTTAGCGCGACTTGCATCTAAAACGCATTAAATATATTCACTAACATAAAACTATCTATATAAACCAAAAACCGCAATTTAATCGAAAGCCAACTTCAATTTTGGCTGAATCTCTCAAGAGCACGATTTTACGCCTAGGCCCTTCGAAGGGCGCACACCACTAAATAATCTTCCCATTGAAACACGTGTAAAAACACCGGTTTTCTTTGCTCATTTTGAGGCCTTTTGGGCTCGTTTTAAAATATTTTATGATGACCAGTCCATTGCAAATCGATGAAAGTTTAACATATGTTTCAATGTATGGGGGTTCTTCCATCTCGTTTTCCCGCTAGGAGGCCGCGAACAGCGCCCTCACTGTTTTTGACATGCTCTCAAGACTGCAAACCCGATTCTGCCATTTTTTAATTCGCGGACCTATTTTCTCAATAATTATAAAAATGCGACTTTTTTTGGCGACTCAAATTTATGTATAGGCTTTACACTTTTATTTAAGCTATAATTCGCCACTCTTTCTGATTAATAAGTCTACAGACCAGCCCAAAATACCTCAAAAGTTTCTGTTTTTTACCGGAACTCATTAGGGTTACACAAATGGCGCATTGATTTAGTGGTGTGCCCCTTCAAGGAATAAATGATGTTAATAAAATCGAGTTTTTTTATATTTTTCTTGAAATATAAAATGTTTTGAGTAAAACACTCAAGGTTTGAGTGCTCTGTGACATCCACATCAAGAGAAATGTCCTATCAAAGATACATGGTGCGTGCCAAAAATGTGCACATTTTCAACATTTTCACCATTTGTGCTTATTTCCCTAGATTTGTATTAAATACCAATTCTCAACATATAGTTTTAGACCGTTTATCTGCTAAAAACCGCTTTAAAATGAAAAGAAATTAGGTTTCATAATAGCAAAGGTCTATATATTAATGATTTTACAACAATCACCCCCTATAAAATAATTAAGATTTGAGAGGTTTAAAGACTTGTGCCGATTTGTCACCTTAAGACAATTTTGCGTCAAATCTGAGAAATATTAGTTTTCTCACAATTTTGACAGTTTCTTTAACTTTGAAGGCCTCTGAGAGAATAAACTTAGCGCGACTTGCATCTAAAACGCATTAAATATATTCACTAACATAAAAACTATCTATATAAACCAAAAACCGCAATTTAATCGAAAGCCAACTTCAATTTTGGCTGAATCTCTCAAGAGCACGATTTTACGCCTAGGCCCTTCGAAGGGCGCACACCACTAAATAATCTTCCCATTGAAACACGTGTAAAAACACCGGTTTTCTTTGCTCATTTTGAGGCCTTTTGGGCTCGTTTTAAAATATTTTATGATGACCAGTCCATTGCAAATCGATGAAAGTTTAACATATGTTTCAATGTATGGGGTTCTTCCATCTCGTTTTCCCGCTAGGAGGCCGCGAACAGCGCCCTCACTGTTTTTGACATGCTCTCAAGACTGCAAACCCGATTCTGCCATTTTTTTTTTTTTGTACCTATTTTCTCAATAATTATAAAAATGCGACTTTTTGGCGACTCAAATTTATGTATAGGCTTTACACTTTTATTTAAGCTATAATTCGCCACTCTTTCTGATTAATAAGTCTACAGACCAGCCCAAAATACCTCAAAAGTTTCTGTTTTTTACCGGAACTCATTAGGGTTACACAAATGGCGCATTGATTTAGTGGTGTGCCCCTTCAAGGAATAAATGATGTTCATAAAATCGAATTTTTTATATTTTTCTTGAAATATAAAATGTTTTGAGTAAAACACTCAAGGTTTGAGTGCTCTGTGACATCCACATCAAGAGAAATGTCCTATCAAAGATACATGGTGCGTGCCAAAAATGTGCACATTTTCAACATTTTCACCATTTGTGCTTATTTCCTAGATTTGTATTAAATACCAATACTCAACATATAGTTTTAGCCCGTTTATCTGCTAAAACCCGCTTTAAAATGAAAAGAAATTAGGTTTCATAATAGCAAAGGTCTATATATTAATGATTTTACAACAATCACCCCCCTATAAAATAATTAAGATTTGAGAGGTTTAAAGACTTGTGCCGATTTGTCACCTTAAGACAATTTTGCGTCAAATCTGAGAAATATTAGTTTTCTCACAATTTTTGACAGTTTCTTTAACTTTGAAGGCCTCTGAGAGAATAAACTTAGCGCGACTTGCATCTAAAACGCATTAAATATATTCACTAACATAAAAACTATCTATATAAACCAAAAACCGCAATTTAATCGAAAGCCAACTTCAATTTTGGCTGAATCTCTCAAGAGCACGATTTTACGCCTAGGCCCTTCGAAGGGCGCACACCACTAAATAATCTTCCCATTGAAACACGTGTAAAAACACCGGTTTTCTTTGCTCATTTTGAGGCCTTTTGGGCTCGTTTTAAAATATTTTATGATGACCAGTCCATTGCAAATCGATGAAAGTTTAACATATGTTTCAATGTATGGGGTTCTTCCATCTCGTTTTCCGCTAGGAGGCCGCGAACAGCGCCCTCACTGTTTTTGACATGCTCTCAAGACTGCAAACCCGATTCTGCCATTTTTTAATTCGCGGACCTATTTTCTCAATAATTATAAAATGCGACTTTTTGGCGACTCAAATTTATGTATAGGCTTTACACTTTTATTTAAGCTATAATTCGCCACTCTTTCTGATTAATAAGTCTACAGACCAGCCCAAAATACCTCAAAAAGTTTCTGTTTTTACCGGAACTCATTAGGGTTACACAAATGGCGCATTGATTTAGTGGTGTGCCCCTTCAAGGAATAAATGATGTTCATAAATCGAATTTTTTATATTTTTCTTGAAATATAAAATGTTTTGAGTAAAACACTCAAGGTTTGAGTGCTCTGTGACATCCACATCAAGAGAAATGTCCTATCAAAGATACATGGTGCGTGCCAAAAATGTGCACATTTTCAACATTTTCACCATTTGTGCTTATTTCCCTAGATTTGTATTAAATACCAATTCTCAACATATAGTTTTAGACCGTTTATCTGCTAAAAACCGCTTTAAAATGAAAAGAAATTAGGTTTCATAATAGCAAAGGTCTATATATTAATGATTTTACAACAATCACCCCCCCCCCTATAAAATAATTAAGATTTGAGAGGTTTAAAGACTTGTGCCGATTTGTCACCTTAAGACAATTTTGCGTCAAATCTGAGAAATATTAGTTTTCTCACAATTTTTGACAGTTTCTTTAACTTTGAAGGCCTCTGAGAGAATAAACTTAGCGCGACTTGCATCTAAAACGCATTAAATATATTCACTAACATAAAAACTATCTATATAAACCAAAAACCGCAATTTAATCGAAAGCCAACTTCAATTTTGGCTGAATCTCTCAAGAGCACGATTTTACGCCTAGGCCCTTCGAAGGGCGCACACCACTAAATAATCTTCCCATTGAAACACGTGTAAAAACACCGGTTTTCTTTGCTCATTTTGAGGCCTTTTGGGCTCGTTTTAAAATATTTTATGATGACCAGTCCATTGCAAATCGATGAAAGTTTAACATATGTTTCAATGTATGGGGTTCTTCCATCTCGTTTTCCCGCTAGGAGGCCGCGAACAGCGCCCTCACTGTTTTTGACATGCTCTCAAGACTGCAAACCCGATTCTGCCATTTTTTAATTCGCGGACCTATTTTCTCAATAATTATAAAATGCGACTTTTTGGCGACTCAAATTTATGTATAGGCTTTACACTTTTATTTAAGCTATAATTCGCCACTCTTTCTGATTAATAAGTCTACAGACCAGCCCAAAATACCTCAAAAAGTTTCTGTTTTTTACCGGAACTCATTAGGGTTACACAAATGGCGCATTGATTTAGTGGTGTGCCCCTTCAAGGAATAAATGATGTTCATAAAATCGAATTTTTTATATTTTTCTTGAAATATAAAATGTTTTGAGTAAAACACTCAAGGTTTGAGGGCTCTGTGACATCCACATCAAGAGAAATGTCCTATCAAAGATACATGGTGCGTGCCAAAAATGTGCACATTTTCAACATTTTCACCATTTGTGCTTATTTCCCTAGATTTGTATTAAATACCAATTCTCAACATATAGTTTTAGACCGTTTATCTGCTAAAACCGCTTTAAAATGAAAAGAAATTAGGTTTCATAATAGCAAAGGTCTATATATTAATGATTTTACAACAATCACCCCCCTATAAAATAATTAAGATTTGAGAGGTTTAAAGACTTGTGCCGATTTGTCACCTTAAGACAATTTTGCGTCAAATCTGAGAAATATTAGTTTTCTCACAATTTTGACAGTTTCTTTAACTTTGAAGGCCTCTGAGAGAATAAACTTAGCGCGACTTGCATCTAAAACGCATTAAATATATTCACTAACATAAAAACTATCTATATAAACCAAAAACCGCAATTTAATCGAAAGCCAACTTCAATTTTGGCTGAATCTCTCAAGAGCACGATTTTACGCCTAGGCCCTTCGAAGGGCGCACACCACTAAATAATCTTCCCATTGAAACACGTGTAAAAACACCGGTTTTCTTTGCTCATTTTGAGGCCTTTTGGGCTCGTTTTAAAATATTTTATGATGACCAGTCCATTGCAAATCGATGAAAGTTTAACATATGTTTCAATGTATGGGGGGTGTTCCATCTCGTTTTCCCGCTAGGAGGCCGCGAACAGCGCCCTCACTGTTTTTGACATGCTCTCAAGACTGCAAACCCGATTCTGCCATTTTTTAATTCGCGGACCTATTTTCTCAATAATTATAAAATGCGACTTTTTGGCGACTCAAATTTATGTATAGGCTTTACACTTTTATTTAAGCTATAATTCGCCACTCTTTCTGATTAATAAGTCTACAGACCAGCCCAAAATACCTCAAAAAGTTTCTGTTTTTTACCGGAACTCATTAGGGTTACACAAATGGCGCATTGATTTAGTGGTGTGCCCCCTGCAATCAA
>NW_027305823.1:0-44797 GCF_039555335.1 Amphiura filiformis | reverse complement strand
TCATATAGCGTGCGCACTATGCTAAGAAGAACATGGGAATTACAGTGGGTGTTCGAACACATTTTTTCCGGGATTGTAGTTATGAGCACAGCTATTGAGTGTCGATCTGTCACGCTGATGAACCAATTACAAAAGCTGCTGGAAATCGCCCCTTAAGGAAGAAATGTTCCAATATTTTTCACTTTGAAATGCTTTCTTTTTCATTCAAATTGGTATCACTTTGAGGAAGAAAGTCGCCTTGTGCCGAATGAGGTGTCAACATTATCCATCTCTTGATTGCTCATAGACAAATAATGAGATAAAGAGACACAAACTTTGATACCTGCCACTCCCAAAGTGCTTTATTGCCATTACTCACTTCAATTATATAATAATATTAGCTCATGAATGTGTATATAATTAAGCATCAACAAATATCAGATTCAAATTCTCACTATCAAGGCATTGTACTTTTTATAAACCAAACAAAGCTATTAAGCATTACTAACAAAGCTATTAAATTAGACTTGTTATCAATTCCAATTTCAATTTTTGTTAATGATTCAATCAAATGGCAATCTATTTCTTGCTGCCACTAATGTTTTCGTTAATAATGTACCAATCTTACTACTACCTCACAACAATTATCTCATTAATTATCAATATCAATATCAGTATCTTCCTTTTATACTACACTCCACAATTTCAAATAAAAGATTTGCTATAACAAAAAGGTTATGCAAACAAAGTGGTTAAGAAATAAGGTACACTCTGGCGGTACCTCTTTTCTTATCATAAATAACGTACCACTTGTCTTGAGTCACTGAAATTCCAGTGCAGTAACTGGATTCCTTGCCCTAAAGTATACATAACTTGTGTTACCAGTGTGTTATTATTTTTAGAGAAAATGCAAAAATAGTCACAAATTTATCAAGGGGTGTAGTACCACCTAAAAACGGTAAAAAAGTGCTTTGTTCCATAGCATTTAGTATCCATAATTATATCACATTTAAAATTAAAAATATTCAGGGAGTGTTATGTCAATCAAACATTTTCTTATTTCTAGCTGCTCTCAAATTATTATAAGTAGGTTACTAAACAGTATTTTATGGTGGTTTGGTATTGTGATGTAGCCAGGTCTTTTAAGAGGGCATGGAAGGGGGCGAGGGGGAAAGGCAACTTGCAATGGGGGGGGAGGGGTTCTCTTACAGTTATTTACAACAAACCTATCTGCTCTGCGTTCCACCATTTCTATTTTTTGGATATCAGATCCAATACACCGCAGGCAAATTCTAAATGACGGCAAACGAGAGCAATGTACAGTAAGCGTAAGCAAAAAAAAAACAAGGTACCAGTTATGTTTACCCCCTGTATCCTAACCAAACACATACATGTCATTATTGGAACCAGCAGCCAATAGCTGCATCTTTTAGCTCGAATATAAGACCTCATTTGTTGAAATTGTTCAAGAAATAAAGACACGACGATCCAAAAACACCCAAGGAAGATGGAAATTTAAACGTTGCAGCTTGCTCCATGCATGCTATATTGATTTGTACACAAAGCGTTCGCGAACAAGAGAACTAGCGGCGCGCTCCATTGATTAGCACGCTAAAACTAGCGACGTGCTTTCATTGATTGAAACACAAAAGTGCAACTTTTGATTTCGTTTCTTCGTTACGTTTTAGATCAACGTTTCTTTAATTATCAACCAATTTAAACAAATCTTAAATCGGAGCTAAAGAGTACAGGTATTTGCTGCTTGTTTTAATCTTAACATATTTGCCTTTATTTAGGATATACAGGGGTGAACACAACTGGTACCTTCATTATTTTGCTTACTGTGTATTAAAACGTGTTGTTTGATGTACTTGGGGCAACGATACAAAATAATACGTATAAATCACAGGGCCCTGCTCACCTAGACGACAATATTTTCATATGCAGCGACCATTTCAAATTATGAGATATTTCAATGCCCATGTATGCATGATGCCTCACACATTCAAACACATTATTTCCCATGCTATAAGTACAGGGTGTTTCAATATTGTGGATGTCGGCATTAAAATTTAAACTTTTTTAAATATTCAAAAGCCATGATGATCAGAATCCGTTCATGCGTCACGGAAATAATTGAGACTGTGCAAACAGAACTCATTTTGGACCGTTCCAATGGGGCAATACACATTAAACACTATTTGTTTCTGCATTGTAGTTTAGAATGGACAAAAGAAATGAGCAAACCTAATGAATTAAGTGGCATATTTTCTAATTTCCTGCAGACGTGAAAGATGAAGGTCGGCCGCCATCAATAATATTTTGGGACATTGATAGGTTTTGATAACACTTTTCAATCACGACACTAAAAAAATTCTCTGGAGCCCCCCGTTAAAAAATATGACCACCCACTAAAAATCGCTCCAAAATCACCTAAAATATGTTGTAAAAAGCAGTTTTTCATCGCATTTCAAGGAAATATTGTAAGAAACTCCATAATTCAACAGGTCCCAAACAAATTGGCATTAAAAATACATATATTGGTGAATCTCCTCACAAATTTGCAGAAGCCAGCAATTTCATTAAGGTGGATTTTCATAAACTCAATATAGCCATATTTTCAAAATGTCGAAAATGAGAAAAAATGCAAATTTTACCTAATTTCTAACTTAATTATTGCCTTTATTCAGGCTGAGTTTGATATGACCTTTTAGATAAACATTTCCCATCCTTTGACTATAGGAAAATGCTTTTTCTATTGTGGGATCTTTTTCCAATTTATTATGAGGGGTCTTTAAAATATTGCATTTTGCATTAGTTCGTAAATCAACAAAATCAAAATGAGCATATTAATATTGTCTAATACTATGTACAATCTGTATTAATCAGAAAGAAAATATTATATAACATCAGTATGTAGATTATTAATAACAACTGAGTGCAAGTTTTTACCTAGAAGTGACTTTTTAATGTCCAAATATCCCATTTTTTGGCTGTTTGGTCAATAATTTGCATTCATATATGCCTACATACATGGTGCTACCGAACGGCGCGCTTGATTGTTTGAGACTAAACAACGGCGATATGGCCCAGCGTTTAGGACTGGCTGATCTGTGTAGGGATTTCAGTTGGAGAAATAATGGTATATGATGAAGAAATAGTATAGTATCACAAAATGTTCTGGTATAAGCGTGGTTTTCATGAATGAATCCCTAAATTAAATTTGATGATGCATGAGAATTTGTTAGATTTTACTACATCCACTTGGTCCCATTACCATTTGGTACAATAACCATTTGGTCCTATTTACCATTTAGACCAAAACCCAATAGTCTAGGGACCGTTCACAAACACTTGTGTGTGTGTGTGGGGGGGGCTGATGCAAATCGCGAACATTTTTCGCGCCCACCCCTTTACAGACCTCAAAGGCCCCTCCCCTTTTTGACATGAAAATTATGGGTTAACCCCATAGAAACCTATTTCGTTTTAAAGTTTGGAGTGACAGATAACTCATACTGGCCCATGTCCCATGCCTGTGGCACCCCCGGTGATGCATGATGAGCCTATACCGGTTATATTATTTATATACCTTGTAAAGACCGGAAAAGAAGAACAAATAGCCTGGCAAAATGTCACTTTCAATACATGCAGGCCGCATATGTCTTCTTCTTAATTTTTTGGGTACACTATATTTGATGAATGTAGTATGTTTATACACGTGCCCGTTTCATTTACATATATTTACAGCCCGTAACCAGTTGTAGACGATTTTTTTTTGATGAATTGGCAAATACACGAAATACATGTAGTATTAGATTATAACTGGTTATTAGACCATACGGTTAATAGACCAAACGGTTATTAAATCAAAGGTAATTAGGCCAGATTGTTAATAATACTAGAATTTACGCGGTTCATAATTAAGGTGGCCCCCATCCAAAGGTGTGTAAACAACAAATAATATGTAATATGTTAATAAGCTCATTAATATCAATAAAATATATGCAAATAACATGACACAAAACTATCCAGCACGTCAGGCCACCATATACTACATGTATCACAAGACCAAGTTAGAAGATGATCGGTTGTTGCGTTTAAGCTGTAGAGTGGATTGATGAAAATGTAAGCAAAATATGCAAATTAGCTCATCAATATTCATAAATATCACAAAACTATACAGCTTATCAGGCCACCATATCCAATCACCAAACCAAGTTTGAAATTTATCGGTTATTGCGTTTAAGCTGCAGAGTGAATGAATGAAAATATAGGCAAAATATGCAAATAAGCTAATTAATATTCATTGATATACAAATAACATGACACAAACTATACAGCACACCAGGCCACCATATCCAATCACCAAATCAAGTTTGAAGTTGATCAGTTATTGCGTTTAAGCTGCAGAGTGAATGAATGAAAATGTAGCTGCAAAATGTAGGCAAAATATGCAAATAAGCTCATTAATATTAATTAATATACCAATAACATGACAGAAAACTACACAGCACATCAAGCTACCATGACCAATCACCAAACCAAGTTTGAAGTTGATAGGTTATTACGTTTAAGCTGCACAGTGGATTAATGAATTTGCTTCCGCCCGGACAGCCAAACAAAGAAACAAAGAAACAAACAACCAGTCAACCATTTGGATGATAACATAAGCCCCACATATATATGGGGCCAAAAATATTAGACCAAATGGTTATTAGTCTATATGGTCAGTAGACATACTGGTTAATGGACCAAACAATATTATACTAAATGGACATTAGACTATATGATTATTAGACGTGGTAATTAGCCTTTCTGGTACTAGACCTTTTGTATATACAGACTTGATATTTAGTATGGAATATTTTTTGCAAAATTCCAAGACTGGTCTGGAAGGGGTCTGCATAAACCGCACGGGCTAAATATTAATCGGGGTGTGTCGGGAGATGGTGTAACATAATTTTTTGACAGAAAATGTGCTTTCCAAATTCCATTAGTTTACATTATGGCGCTCATATTGTAGTGAATTATCCTAAAATTGCGGTTTTAAGGAGACTGGATTGGATTTTTGTGGGGGTAAAATTTCTGAATTTGAGCAACATCATTCTGTTATTATCAAATTTATTGAGGTTTAAGGTGATGTTTACTGAACCTTAATACCAATAAGTGTTCATCAGAACTGAAATGCACTTGTAATTTACCAGTTTTGAAAGTGGGAGGAGCTTTAAAAATATGGCTCTTAAAAGTGGTACGCACTCAGAAAGTTTGAATGGTCCCTTACAATCTTACTGTACACAAAGAAGCAGCGTGAGTTCATTGGACAACCAGAAATCCGCGCAGTTGTTTTTGTACCATAAGTTTATAACATTTGACCCCCGGGGGGTCATTTAAACTTTCTGAGTACGTACCACTTTTTTTACGTAGCCATATTTTAATCTCCTCCCATGTTCAAAAATTTGTACATTGCAAGTGTATTTCAAATGTGATAAATGCCAATTGCTGACGAAGTTTAGGAAATATCACCTCAAACCCCTATACATTTGATTTTGATAATAACAGAACAATTTTGCATAAAGTCCGAAATTCCAGCCTAGTCCTCGAATTTTGCGAGAAAATATTCCATACTAAATGTCAAGTCTGTAGATAAAATGTGTATTAGACCAAATGGTATTAGACCAAATGGCAATAGATTTGACACCTGATAAAGTCCCCGAATGCGTGAGTCTCACGCTCAATGAGATATTGTAAACGTACATCATTACATGTACATATTCACATTCAATTTTAGACAATGCTTGAAGTACCTGTACATGTTATTTGATAGATAACTCATATTATCAAATTCGCCTTTGAAAAGAAATGAAAATTCCATTGTATTGGTAGTAGATATTATATGAAGTATGGCGTGGTGTTTGTTTTGTTTTGTTATAAATGTGTTGTTGTTTTTTGCCTGATCTAACAGTTAACTAAATATTAGTCAATTTTATTTTAAATATGATTTATTACCTAAACAGTGTAATGTTGGTTGCAAATTCCACTTTCGAAAATATGTTTAAAGACACAAATTCCTTGGAAAAACAAATTCCATAAAAAAACACATTCTGTTATTAGAAACATATTTCTAAAATCAGCAATCAAAATAAATATCATATCAATCTAGGAAACCTGAGTTTCATATCATTAGTTAGCAGGAGATTCATATGCAAATTCCATGAAAATTAACAAATTCCACTATAATAAAAGAGCAAAATCCACATGAAAATAGTTATCAAACTTAAATCAATAATAACCTTGGTTGAGAATTGAAGCCGTATTGTGAATGTAAAATTATTAGTATGTTTATACATTGGAAAACGTTAATTGAGTCTAAAAAAAGAGAGCAAAAAACGGAAAATCCGCCAAAATCAACAAACTCCCCTACAGTATAGGAAAAAAGTCCCACACTAATTTAAACATATTTCAGAAGTACAACATGTTGGTTATATTATCTAAAAGGTTTGATCCAATGTTAGCGTGAATATAGCAGAATATAGCAAATTCCACGATGATATTACGTAATTATATCAAAAGAAATAAGGGGGGGTCACCTGATTTTTTTACTATCATAGTTGTGAACCATTTGACCTAGCTAGACTACATACCAAATATCATTGGATTTGGCTGACCTTGGTGCTTAGAAAATATTCCACTTAATCTCTCAATGAATGTTTTTCACACATTTCTCTTTGGGTCGACAATAATGTGAAAGTATATCTTCTAAAAATATTGTTCAAACATTTCTGAAGCAAAAGCAGGGCCATGGGGTCACTTAAGTTGCATAGTATACACATGCTTTAGCGCATTTTAACAACACAATTGTAACAACAAATAAACAGGATTTTTATCTGAAAAGTACCACCAATACGGATTTTAAAAGAATATATACATCCTTTATATACTTTAAAAAAATCATTTTCCAATATTTATAACGTTTGAATGATGGTCTGGATGCAAATCAGTCGAGGAAACACGTAGCGGGATCAATAAATGACAAGCGTTTTTGAACCCTTAAACGCGCTTCACACAATGCTTTCTCTGAAAAAGACCCATTTTCAAGTTTTTCTGGTCACGCATGTGTACACTATAAAACTTAACTGATACACTTTCACATAGTTATTGTTACCCCAAAGAGAAAGGTGTAAAAATTCTTCGAGAGATTGGTTGGTTGATGTTTTCAACTCGTACCCAGCAAGACTGAGAGTTTACTTCATTTCTTTCTTCCATTCTAAACTACAATGCAGCACATTATCATGATTATGTGTATTGCCCCATATATTGGAACGGTCCGAAAATGGGTCTACTTGTACAATCCCAATTATCTCAGTGACGCGTGAACAGATTTTGATGATTAATATACCATTTTAAAGAAAAACGTTATCGTTCTTGAATTTACAAAAACATATTGATTTTACTACCGACATTTTAAGTTACGTCCCCAAATCCACAGGACCTATTTTTATTGAGACACCCTGTATACACAATTGAATGAAGCTTTGTGGTGACTCTAAGTATTTCACATTTGGAAGTATTGAAACTCATTTGCCAGTTGACCATTAGAGTGATGTGAAGTCAGTTTGCAGGATCTCGATATCGTTAGATGTTCTGATAACCATATAGAGGAGACAATCATCTGCAAACCCAAAAACAATCAAGGGGTCACGACAGTTTTCTGTGTTCTGCTCATTAACCAATTTTCCATTTCCAGAGTGAACCCTTTAATACCATTAATAGGATTATAAACTCAGTCTTGTGTTGTGTTGACCAATTGTTTTAAATTTGCTCTGAATGAGTATATCAACAAGAAACTTCTTTAGATAATACCCCCTAAACTTGCTTCATAATGGTGATTTACACCACGTATCTTATCTAACAGCATTGAATAGATCAACAGTGAAAGTGAACTATAGGCATATGTTGGTTTATTGATGTTCCATCAGTGTTAGTTGCTTTGTAAAGATTTATCATCAAGAGATTGTTCATCTTTAAAATAGACCCCACTGAAATGGCCTCAAAACATGTGTGTACCAATATTAAAGGTAATTCACAGTGTTCATAAAGAAGCATTTATCAATGAAGTTAAGTAAGCGCATCGTTAGCTTAATATATAAAGATTTAGCATCAAAAAGATTGGCATCTTTAAAATAGAGATGTGATGTTGGAGACATAACTTTCTGAATGACCCTCATATTCCCAGTTAGTAGAGATATTGTCTCAAACCGTGAGGCGTGTTTCATTATCAATATTAGAAATTTAATTGTTTACACCGACGTTAACTCTAAACCAACTGGTTTATGCACTCCAATACTATATTGCTTTAATTGTTTGACATGTCTTACGCGCCTTATAATTCCTAAGACAAACAGACTGATAGGCGATGGATCGTTCAGTGTCTTTGGACCCAGAACCTGGAACAATCTTCCTTCATCCATTAGGTCATCTCCCACAGTTACTACTTTCAAACGTAGCCTGAAAACCCATCTTTTTAACCATTGCTAATTTTATGTTGTTTCTTTTGCATATTTTTGTTTACTTGTAGTCTTTAGTAGTAGGGTAAGTTTTTTCTGTAAAGTGCAATGATCATTTCTTTGAAATTGCGCTATATAAATGCCGTTGTATGTATGTATATGTATGTATGTCAATTGACCCTAAAACTACTGAGCCATATTTTGTAACAACAACTACGAGGGGGAGGGGGCGCTTATTGCAACCCCATAATTTTCAATTATAAACGTCGTATACCGTTATGTATAGCTATGGGTCTCCTCTATCCAGTGTCAGTGATACTAAAATAAGTACAAACATTCCCTACATAATATTGCTATGACGTCATAATTGCATTATTAGTAACTTCTGGCTATGTAAAAAATTAAAGGTAAAAATGATGTTTGGCTAAGAATTCTCCGAACATGCGAATTTTACCGAATTGTCTCAATAAACTATTTCTAACTAACTAACAAGTAATATCGATATATCTTGGAATAATTTTATAGAGCAAAATGAAAATCATGGATGTTACTGTAGAAAAACAACCTGGTTATTTTGATAAGGATGGATCTTAGGGGGTTGGTAGCTCTAGGGTTAATGAACCACCACTCCTTTTTTTGAATTTCTAACTTGATATTATTAAAACCTAACCAGATGCACATATCTTTGAAGTACAACGCAGTAACATATAATGTTGCCATGTAGGGAGGTAAATAAGGATAATTTACTGGGTGGGCAATTTAATTTATTTTTGCCCTCAAATTAGGGAAAATAATTTACTGGGTGGGCAGCGATAATTAATGGCATCCAGGCGTTTGGATTTTCGGAAATGTAGACCTGGTTGACTTTGATGTAAAAAGTGGACTTTACCCTCCCCCTAAATGCATTCTTATTATAGATATTAGCATATTCTAGCATCTTTTAAGAACAATTGTATTATCGTTTTATATTTCACTTTAGACATTTAAAAAAATCTTACACTAATTATCAAAAGGCAATAAAGTTAGATGGGAATGGTAATGTTTTTATTTGGTATTACAGTGATATAAAATAACTTTTACTCTGTAACTTCTTGTCACAGACACACATCACTCACAAATTAAAGAAATATAAATTTAATTTTACCTGTTTTAGACGAGTGGCATGTTATAAAATGTATTAAAATTATTTGATAAGAAATTATTAAAATGTGTTAAAAACATGAACAAATCTATATTTTTAAAATTGATCAAAAAATTATTGCCAAAACAGTAATCTATTTGAACAGGTATTTACTAGTAATTTCAATGTTTACAAGTATTTCCCGGTAAGTTCCTGTATCAGAGATGCCACTTTTCCTTCTCATGCCTGTATTCCTTCTTTTATTAAGTCAAAATTTCCACATTTTTAATTATCTTCAGCCCATTTTTGGGACTTTTTATCCAAATTTACACATTATTACAGGCATTTTTTCACAAAGTTTCAGGGTTTTTGAGTGGCATCTCTGCCGTATATGTTGGTATTCCCCGGAATTTTCCACCCAAGCCTGTAAGTGAATTTACTAGAATTTGGCAATATATGGACAACCCTGAATTATTGATTATTCTCCAACTATAATTAAAATGTTTATTTTGCCAATTCTTATACGCTCGTAACATAGGTCCCAATGTTGCACAAAGTAATAAAGACCGGTAGAATCGCAGTCGAAAACGTAATGAACAAAAAAATTACAAAACAAAAGAATTTGACAATTATATTGACCTATTTCCCAACTATAATTAAAATGTTTATTTTGTCAATTCCTATATTAAATTAAATAACATAGACCCCAATGTTGCACAAAATAATAAAGACCCATGTAGAATCACAGACGAAAGGTGTAAAAAGTAATGATAATTAAATGTAAAATAACATGTATTCTTTCAGGTTTTGGGTGGAAATTGCTCAAAATAATATTAATTTTTGGCTTCTTATACCAATTTGTAATGTGTGATAAATATTCCTACACCGAAGTTGTAAACATGGTAAATGAATAAATTGGCTGATGTTAAGAAAAGATACATCACTTTCATTATTCAACGTCACTTTCAAAATGTAAGTTAATTTTATGATAATTAAATTATTATTATTTTGGGCAAAATAATTTACTGGGTGGGCACTTTTGGGCAATGGGCAAGTAGAATTTACTGGGTGGGCATTTGCCTACCCAGTTAACATGTTATTTACCTCCCTGTTGCCATGTAAGTGCATCATAAGACCATTAATATATTTACATGTTGTCATCGGATGGTTTCAGATGAAATTGTTGGGAAAATACTTTGCCTTTGTTAATTCTTTAGTTTGGATTCAATTACATGTAGAAAGACAAACTAACATTAAATGTAGTTCACGCCCTGAGATAATGGTTTCAAATCTTTTTTATGTACAATCGTTCAAAACACCCACTTGGTCAATCAAAATGTTCAGAAATAAAAGATGCAAAGTAAATTTCTTACTGGAATACAGAAATTTGACAATGCTGTTTTAAAAAATGCATTAGCGAGAAGTCGTTTGTAAATTATATTATTCTAAGTAGTTAATTGGTTTGTGCACGCATTCCAAAAATAACTGTGACTTCATATATTATAAGCTGCATATAAGTGCATATCTAATGGGCTATTCCAGCATGGAAGTGTATGAAGTAAAAACTATATAGTAACAATAACATTTTAAAATAATTATGTTTAAACTCTTTAAGCAGTTTGTTTCAATAAAACTGTAATACTACATCTTGCTAATTTTTATATGGATTTTACCATAAACTGTAAACCTGTCAGTATGTAATACAGCCGACGAAACGTTAAATAACGAGATCTATGTGATGCAAAAAAGCAAAATAAATCGTTTGTGGAGCAGAGTCAAAATGTTGGTTTCAATTTTATATGTGTCATCTACAAAGCTTTATTTCTCTGAAATCATGGAAAAAATGTTGACAGGCAAACCCCGCGTAATATGAATACAATACAGGAACATTTTATTGTGTATTTAAATGCCAATATATTGTGTTACACGACTTACGAGAAACAGCTATTTACGATTATATAGTAGATCCATTTTATATCTGTTGCTTCTTTGAAGAGCTCGAAATTATGTTGTCACTTATGTCGTCATTTATCTCGTCATCTCGAAATTATGTCATCTCGAAATTATGTCATCTCGAAATTGTGACGTGACTTATGTTGTCATTTATCTCATCATCTCGAAATATGTTGTCATTTATGTCGTCATTTATCTCGTCATCTCGAAATTATGTCATCTCGAAATTATCTCATCATCTCGAAATTATCTCATCATCTCGAAATTATGTCGTCACTTATGTTGTAATTTATCTTATCATCTCAAAATTATGTCGTCATCTTCTCAAGTCGTCAACTCGTCATGTCCCTTCAGAGCTTCCGTATGTTTCACTGCAATGAACTAAATAGTCGTCGATGATAATGTGGACAGTCAAAATACAGTTGGGAACCCTCTGACTTTTCAAAATGCTACCTATACACAAATTTCAGCTTGTATAACAATTTTTTTTTTACAATGTAAACAAATGCTACTCTCATCACCTGAATAATGAGCGTTTCAACAGTATTTTTTGTGGGATATGAGAGCACATACATCAGACATATCGAACTGCATTCTGAATACGAAGAAAGTCCTTTCAAATAATTTTCATTTTTTGAAATTCGCAATACAATACAAATTTTATGACAAATTATTGGAATTTGATATTTTTAAAATTTTTGATACATTATATAACAGTCCTCGAAGTAAACTTTAAAAATCTAATGATATGTACTTAAAGCGTGTGTAGCTGGGAGGAAAGGCCGACGATCAATTGAAACTTTTGACCTTTCATATTGGAGATGTACATTTTTTCCCCAAAACACCTAATTTTTGTTGGTGTTTTGGGGAAAAAATCCATATCTTCAATACGAAAGGTCAAAATTTTCAATTTGGCTTTTCATACCAGCTACATACACTTTAAGTACATATCATCAGATTTATAAAATTTACTTCGAGGACTGTTAAATATCAAAAATATCAATTTTTGATTATTTACCATAAAATGTATATTACATTGCAAATTTCAAAAAACAAAATTATTTGATATCAGAAGGACATTCTTCGTATTCAGAATGCAATTCGATATCTCTGGGGTGCTCTCAATACTGTCCAAACGTTCATACCCCATCCCTTAAGTGCTTATAACACGTTTATGTTCTTAGCACATTTTGTGTCAGAAAAAAAGGCCAGAAAAAACCTTTGTCTCAGCTTCCATTGTGCATAGCTTTAAAAATTGCCCTTTTTCCTCATTTTTTTAATGCCGAAAAATAAATAACTGAAAAAATAACGCTGGTGTCGTATCGATGGGAGTAGCGATAATGAATTAATGTTTTATATTTATTATTTTATTTTCATTGGAATGTGGCATTATCACATTCGCATTGCCCAAAACTGTAAAAAAAACAAAACAAAAAAAAAAAAAAAACGCATGGCGCTTTTTTTTTTGCCTAATCAGTTCATTCAGTGTTTACAGGATGAAATCAAAACCACATATGCTTAATTTTCATAGTAGAACATGGTGCTATCTGCCACTAAATGTTAGCATAGGCCTACAAAACGCCATCATAGACATTGCATTTTCCATTTTTAGAGAATAACTCTGTCACTAAAAATGGACCAAATTGCCAATGTCAAAATCATAGGCAATTTAGACCTAAGTTTTATGTTTCTACTGTGAACAAATATATACCAAAATAATAGGCGATTTTAAAATAAAGCTGAGCAAAATGTAGCTGATAAAATTAATAAAAAGATCGATGAAGAAAAGTCTAGATAAAAAAGTCTTGATCACAATTAATCGAAACGCGTCGGAATAAATGGCCTTTTGGTTGGAATTTCTTCACAACCACCCATATTACAACCTCTATAGCCCTACACTTTTTTTGCATAGCAAAAACTTAGCCTTCACCTAAAACTTGGCAATAAATTTGCATGAAGGTAAAATAGGCCTATAGCTATACCAATATATTCTCAAAAAATATAGGCCTTCCGATATCTGAACATTAGATTGTGTAGCTCTATCACCACTCTCATTATGTACATGTATGATGGGAACAGTCTTAGGGGACAGGCGAAGACACAGCAATTCCAAGAAAAAAAACATAATTTCAAAATAAGGACTCATTTGAGTAATATATTTATTGTTTTTCCTTCATGTTGTCTAACATCATATATAATAAGAATAATGATCTTTAAAAAAAACCCAGGAAAACAAAACGTATTTTCACAAAGGTGCTGATGAATTGATGTAACTTATTCATCCAACAAAAAAATTAAAAAAAAAACAAATTAAAATGTTTATTGCTCCATTTGCTGTACATATACTATTGTTTTGGTACATTTATAAAGCTAGTCTACATGTTTTTTTATATGTTTTTTTTTTACAAAACACTGTTTCTTTTACACACTTACATTGTAGTAATACAATCTTACCTGGTATTGTGTCAACAAATTGTCAATGTATGCCTTCATGATGCAATCACATTTGCCCTAAGCTCAAAGTAAAATGATTTTGTCTTTATGCATGCAGCTAAGTTGCTAGTATTGGCTAAAAGTTTTTCCACTGGACTAGGATTGTTTCATTTCAAGTGAAGGGAAATCAGCAAGCTCTCTAACAAGAAGCTGATTTAAGACATTTTTCATGAGCAAAATAAACATCTGGATAATTTCAGAGGAAATCATGGAGAACATTACTATTTGAGGGGCCCATACACAAACTAATTAAACTCATTAAAACCTAAAACAATTACCTTTTCAGAATTATGGGGCTACAAGTCTTATACGCATCTCGAGAGGGTCCATGTAAAGGCTTGTAAGAAATATCTGGGTGTCGGCAGCAAGACAACAACTGTTGCTGTTTTAGGAGAATGTGGCAGATTTCCACTCTTTGTAATGAATGCCTACCGTTGTATTAATTATTGGTGTAAACTATTATGTATGTCAAATCACCGTTACCCATACAAATGTTACAAAATGTTGTATGCACTTGATAACCAGGGTCATATTACTTGGGTTACTCAAATTAAAAATTTACTTTTTAATTATGGGTTTGGTATTGTCTGGATTACTCAAGATATTGGTTCTGTTGAAAACTTTTTAATATCCTTTTCCACCAGGTTAAGAGACACAGCCAGGCAAGAGTGGTTCGCCGATGTTTGCACACTTGATAAATTATGTACATACGGAGAATTCAAAACTCTCCTTAATCCTGAAATATATTTGTTTTCTGTTGAAATTTCATCTCATAGAAAAGCCCTTAGCCGGTTGAGGTGTTCGAGTCACTCATTATTTATTGAGACGGGTAGAATTCAAAATATTGATAGAGAATGTCGCATTTGTGTCCTTTGTGAAACAGGGGATATCGAGGACGAATTCCATTTTGTTCTCATTTGCAATTTTTTCACCAGCTTGCGTTTAAGATACCTGCCTGTTTGGGTTTTGACTCGTCCAACTCGTCAAAAGTTTTATTCTTTAATAAATACTCAAGACTCGAACACTTTGGCAAGCTTAGCTGCATTTGTTTATCATGTATTCAGTCTGAGAAATAGTGTAGTTAAAACTTAATCATGTTAATGGTAATACTTTACATGTAAAAATTATTCATCAGTATACTGTTTTTCTCATACAAGTTATATAATTATTTAAAATAATTTGTGGTGTTGTTTGTGTATTTGTGATGCTTTATAATGCAAAATATTTTGTAATACTATGGGCCAAAGGCCTGATTGTATTTAATAAAATTGAACTTGAACTTGAACCTTTTTAGTATAGGAGCCCCCCTTTTCATAATGGTTTAATCCTATGTCAAAGAGGAGATCATGTGCTTAGTGCATGACCATGGACTCATTTCAAAAGCAAAGGAAAAGATATTTAGTATGGATTTTTGTTTTTTGGAAGGGGCATTTTGCTCTGTAGTCTACCATTCATAATGTGTCCTTTTATCTTTTTTCTTTGATATTTCACATCATTGAATCTTTTAAAAGCCACCATAGTATCAATATTATAACAACAGCCTAGCCTGCTACATGAAACATTAAATTTATTGAATATGTTGTAATTAGGCATCATTAAATTAAATATATTTTGGTATGTAAAGAAACCTTTAATCATTAGCTGTAATAAACCAAAACAATTATATCAATCGGCTCACAACTTTTGAAGATATGCTCTTTTAAAGAAATTCACCCGTTTTTCACTCTGTCCACGGAGAAGGTTTCGCTACTTCAAAGATTGAAAAGGAGTACACATACCATGCATGAATATCAAGCATTCCTCAATAATAACTTTATAAATAACTTTATTTATGGAATGGGCTTTACCGGTGGGTTTATGGGCAATGGATTTTGTTAATAGTGTCATTAATTTGTGGGTAAAATGGATGCCGAATGGGACTTCTTTTGCTTTACTTGCAATTACTTATTTTTTCTTGGTTATGCCGTTTTGTTTTATTATGTTTCTTACTTTCTTACTTTGTTGTTTCTTGCTTTCTTTTTTTATTTACAGCATAAGTCATTTCTCTTTTTAGGATAAAAGGTAGCCCTAAAAGGCTGTTTGGTTTGTCTTTAGTTCTTCTGAAGTGAGTTTACTGTGCTGCTCTGCCCTCTATCTGGTTGCCTCCTTGGCGAATACAGGTTACAGCCCTGGTCCTCATTGCATCAATTGCGTTGCGTACCATCCTTGTTCGCCGGATACTTGCGAAAGCATTCAGTAATACGTTTGCGAAGATCTTGGTTTTTGCCACAAAGGAAAAACAATCAAGTGGTGTGAGGTCTGGTGATCGTGCAGGCCACTCCACAGCATGAGCCATCCCAACCACTCTGTTTGCTATCCGTAGACAGAGTGAAAAACGGGTACTTTTATTCAAAAGGACATATCTTCAAAAGTTGTGAGCCGATTGAAGTAATTGTTTTGGTTTATTACAGCTAATGATTAAATGTTTCTTTACATACCAAAATATATTTAATCAACTTTTCAGAAATAGGAGAAAAAGAGGGCGCAATGAGGGGCCTCTTTTTTTTGGGACACCCTGTATTTTTGTTTATTACTTGTCTTTGTTTTGAAAAATCTCTATCTTACAGCCTATAGGCTCAAGTTATTGGGGGCCTACGAGTAAGATACTTGCCTGTGGCTATCAAAATTCCCCCTGTTTCGGGAGCCACTGTAACGTGAAATAAGATAATGTGGGATTTATTGGTTCACATTTTCAGATTAGGTTAGTTTCAATAATGCATGCTTCATGATTACAGTGAGCAAAATAATGCGAATTCGGTACAAAGTGTGAACTTTGACCTCGCATGAACTTTGACCCCTATGCATGAACCTGACCTGAAAATTGGCAGTCTTCAGTACACGGCTCTTTTCAGAGCCATCAGTAGGCAAGGGCGGTCTACATGTCTCATTCTTATGTACTTTGTCCTGAAGAACCAGCTAAAACCCACTAATTGTTATGAATTCCCGTCGTAAAAGCCTACCCACAATTTATGTAAATATGGAGACCTTCAAATTGTAATACTCCGATAAGAACATACCTTTACCAGCACAAAACTTCAGAAAGGTAGTGAGCGTGGTGAAATGAATGAGGTGGAAGGCCTACTTCTTCCGAGATGAAAACGATAGTTAGACCACCTCCGTAAGTAGTGATAGTGAGACAGATAATGAGAACTTATATGGGAATTTTGGATTCAAATCCAAAAATAACCACCGCCAATAGATGAAATGGAAGGCTTAGAAAGGGACATGTTCGAGATGGTAGACAAAATACAATTCAAAGAAGTAAAAAATCTGACAAAATATTTGTGAACGCTGACAAATCACGAAACATTTACAAGATGGATAGCAGACGGATTGAAGACCTCATTTAAAATCGTTCAAGAAATAAAGACAATGATCCAAAAACCCAAGGGAGATAGCAATACAAAAATTGCAGTTTGCTCCATGCTCCATTGCATGCCATGTTGATGTGTACACAAATCGTTCTCCAAATTCTCAACCAATTTCAGCAAATGAGATCTCCCGGCTAAAGGATACAGGTACAGGATATACAGGGGTGAACATAACTGGCACCTTTAAAATTCTTATAGCAGTCTGTATAGTTTTACTAATTGTTAATATCACAACGCACGAGACTTTTGTCCAATAAATAAAGATAACTCATAAAATCTGAGGTGAAAATGAAAATTGTGTTTTAATACTGAGGTAACGAAATGGGCTATACTATTTAGAATACATACACCCCCCGATAGAAGACTCTACCTTGATTTTCCATATAGGGGTTTAGATTTCAAATGGAGTCATCCTTTCAGTTAACCCCATTTAAAATAATAATAATAATAATAATAATAATAATAATAATAATAATAATAATAATAATAATAATAATAATAATAATAATAATAATAATAATAATAATAATAATAATAATAATAATAATACACATGTTCCATTTCATGTGATCACATTGCATGAAACAAAACACATAAAAAGCACAACAACGATAAGATAAATGAAGCAAAAAAGCAACATGATACAAAACAAGAACTATAATGGATCTTATGGTTTGAGGCAGGCTGTTCCACATGGATGGTGCTGTAAAAGAGAATGTCTTGTCAGCGGCTGATTTGAGAGTTCTGCTGTTTATTTTTGGTAATTCAAGACGAGTGACGTCGGTGGATGAGCGCAATCCCCCACGGGCAGGAGTGTACAAAGTCAGGAGGGATGACAAATATACTGGTGCAATGTCATTGATGGCCTTAAACACACACAGCAAGATCTTAAAAGCTATCCGCTCCTTGACTGGCAGCCAAAGAAGTTGTTGGAGAAAGGGGGGTGCATGGTCATATTTGGTGGCGCGAAAGATCAATTTAGCAGACCAGTTCTGCAGACGTTGAAGTCTGGCAATATCAGCTTGTCTTGCACCCAGAAGAAGAGCATTGCCGTATTCAAGGCACAACAGAACTATCGAGCGAATCATGTGATTGCAGGTGTCAAAGTCCAGGTAACGACGGATGCGAGTGATATTCCTTAGATGTGTTGTCCAAACTGCTACAGTTGGATGATAATTATGTGGGATGTCATTGTCATGTGAGTGTCGAAGATTAATCCAAGATTCCGTACCGTCTCAGATGGGTGAATGGGGTCAAAGCCAACTTGTAAAGTTGGCATGCGCTGCTTGTTGTGAGGGGATATGGCAATGAAAAAACGTGGTCTTATCATTGTTCAACTTTAGCATATTGGTAGTCACCCATGAACGTATCTCATAAAATGCACACTCCCTGTGTGGAAGATTAATGTTATCTATCCCATAGGAGTTTACGGATAACTGGAATACCACAATGCGATGTTATATACAGACCACAAAAAATAAGACACCAGTTATTTTACCCCAGTATATCCTAAACAAAAACAGATATATCATAATTAGAACCAGCAGCCAATACCTGCATTTTTAGTTCGGGTTTAAGACCTCATTCGTTAAAATCGTTCAAGAAATAAAGACATGATGAGAGATAACAATTCAAAAATTGCAGTTTGCTCCATTGCATGCCTGTTGGTTTGTACACAAAACATTCTAGAAATTCGCAACCAATTTCGGCAAATGATATCTTAAATCAGAGCTAAAGGGTACAGATACAGCTTGTTTTAATTTTGGCATAATATTTATCTTTGTATAAATGGTATAGTTTTACTCATGACACATGAGACTGTTGTCCAATAAATAGAGACATGTCAATAAGAACCCTAAAATAGTAGGGACT
Organism: Amphiura filiformis; assembly: GCF_039555335.1. NCBI lineage: Eukaryota > Metazoa > Echinodermata > Ophiuroidea > Amphilepidida > Amphiuridae > Amphiura > Amphiura filiformis. The sequence goes on along the minus strand of NW_027305823.1, from coordinate 25,466 downwards.
GACTTTGAGATGACGAAGTTTTGAGGATAATTTATATACATTGGACATAATAATTTAAGCAATAAACAGTGTTGGAGTTTACAAACTCAGTTCATTGCGTCCAGGGGGCTCCAATTTAACGGTGTTTCTTAGTAGGAATATAAAAGCATTGAGTACCAGCTAAATCATCTTCGTGCGTACTTGTTGAATTATCCATCTTCAAGTAAAAATGTTAATGTATTTCAAATGGAATTATAATCAAGAGTATAGCAAACAACCACTTAACTTGATTATATGGCGTATATATTATTGAAAAAATGACAGTACAACAGTATGGTCCAATAGATATTGTTTTAATGCTTTATTAAATTTTAAGGGTTCAGTTTCATTCCAAAGGCAAAGTTTCCATTAGTATACAGACATTTATGTAGATGGAGAAGAAAGGTGAAGTTTTGACGTGGGGATGAGGTTGTCATCTTTTGACTTGTTTTTTGTTTTGTTTTTATTACCAAGGAAACAAAACAAAATTCAGTGCGCGATAATAATATGTTTTAAGTTGAACATCACTTCTGACAAAGCTGTTGGAGTTGACATACACGTTTTTATCGCCTTTCGATTTGAAAGATATCAGTAGCAATTTGCTAAAGTAAGATACTGTTTAAGAAGTAATTAACTGGAATTTGCTAATTCAATCATCTGCTGAAGTAATTAACTGGAATTTGCTAATTCAATCATCTGCTGATTTAGGAAGAAAACTTCAAAAAATAACAGAAATGGATAAGTCAAAGGCTAGCTGCAGTTTGGTGTGGATCGTTGTAGTCCTGGTGACAATGATACTTTCATGTATCATTGCACTTGCTTATGGAGAAAAGGGTAAGTACTGTATCATCATCTCATCATTTCCCTTACTCCTTTCCCCCTTCTTTCTCCATCTGTATAGTAGAACTTGAAAGTAATCATGTATTAAGCATCACATTTTTAAAACAATATCTTTTGGAGATTGGACGCAAAATCTCATTTTTGTTATTATTGTTGATAATATATTGCTTGAAAGTTTTAGCTCATACACTAAGCCAAAAAATTTTTCACAAGGTCATATCTTAAAATCCTGTCTATCAAAATTAACTAAAATTACACACAGGATTGCCTCAAAACTCTACTCAAAACACATGTCAGCAACCAATCAGTTGGCCAACTGACACAACCGCAAAATGCGGTTGGACCACATTCACAGCCCTATTGGCACCCAGCAAAAGAAATCTGTGAGAATGATCTTGAATCACAGGTCACAGCCAACAATATTTTAACAACATTAAGTTAAAAACATTAAAGAGAGTCAAAACAAACTTACCAGAATCATCATGTCTCATGTCCAAACAAATAATGAAGTCCTTTAGTAACGGGAAGCATGGGGCAATCTTCCCCAGGATATCATCAGGACTTCATTATTTGCTTGGACATGTGACATGATGATCCTGGTAAGTTTGTGACCTGTGATTCAAGATGCCGTTCTCACAGATTTCGTTTCCTGGGTGCTAATAGGGCTGTGAATGTGGTCCAGGAAGCTGTTCCATATCACTGCATTTTGCTATTGTGTCAGTTGGACAACTGCTTGGTTATTGACATGTGTTTAGAGTGGAGTATTGAGGCAATCATGTGTGTCATTTTGGTTAATTTTGATGGACATGATTTTAAGATACGACCTTGTGAAAAATTATAAGTTTCTTTTTTGGTTTAGTGTATGTGACATGATCTGATCCAAAAAGACCCCCCCAAAAAAAAAGGAGAAAAAAAAAGAAAAAAAGAAAAGAAAACTGTGTTGTTAGTTTCATCAACTTTAAAATATACAAGTGTGCTATTACCATTATTACTGAAATGTTGACAGCCCTAGATACTTGCTTCCAAAGTTATGAGCTTTTACGTTGCCAACTTTCTTATGTATTTTATTTTGTGCTCCTTATTTCTGCATCAATTTCACAATTGCCACCTTTGTCTAATTTTATCAGATCGTGTATCATATTAACAGCTGTTCTTGTCTCATTCCATAACGTATAATACAAAGTTGCTTCACTACAAGAAATAAGTTTATAATGTGTGATTTGATAAGTAAGATTCTCTGTTCCTATGTTAAGAATTTAATGCTCACTAAGTCTCTTTTCTTTTCTCATGTCATGATGTAGTTCGGGATGTTATTAATATAATAAGACAAAGTTGCTTCACTGTTCTTTAAAAACCATGAGAAATAAGTTTATTATAATGTGTGCTTTGATATGTATAAGGTGCTCACTAAGTTTGTTTTCTTTTCTCATGTCATGAATCATGATGTAGTCCGGGATGTTATTAATAAGACACAGTCGCTTAACTGTTCTTTAAAAACCATGAGAAATAAGTTAATTATCAATGTGTCTCTGATATTTATATAAGATTCTTGGTCAGTGGGAGTGGTCTAGTTCGTAGACACATAATCTGATTGGACAATCGCATGATTTCGGGTGTCGTCTATCAGGCCGTAGACGACCCCACGTCATCATGGGCGTTTATAACGCATAACACGCTCATAGAGGTGCGTGTATGTATCGCGTTGTATGCGTAGACGCATTGTGGAATACTCGCACGCGCTAGCAGTACGCACAACAAAAGATGTGAAGTTGTAAACAAGTTTCATTCATTTTAGAAAATGAGGCAGACGACGGAGGACTACATTATTCAATGTGGCAACAGCCAAAAGCGTAAACAAAACAGACAATATGACGGCAACACTGCCTGCACGATGGACGCAATTATTTTTTCCCGGAGCCAAGATCCGTTTTTAGCTCTATTGGCCGGGTGGCCCCATTACAGAAAAAAAATGCACAAAATATATTTCCCAGTGCAATATATACATTTTCACATGAAAATAAATAATTTTAAATTCAAAGAAAAAAGAAGAAGAAATTTTTTTATTCATCGCCGGGGATGGGAGCCGAGATCCGTAAAAACTATACCACATAAACTCATTGATACACGTAGGGGAAATTTTAAGTATTATCGTAACATATCGTGCGTTATTTATACAAAAAAACAGTACTTACAATGAGGTTCACTGGCGAACCTCAACGGATTTAGACTGATAAAATAGTGCTTAATAACATACGTACAGTTTTGGAATAATTTGAGACAATTTTGTGTTTACGTGTAACACCAATGACGACGTCCAAATTGAGCCAATCTTGGCCGCCCCCCCCCCCCTGAAAATGAGGGGAGTTCTTATGACGGTAGCTTAATTTTTGCTTTACAAAATAGTTTACAGTTATTAATATAAATTTAACTGACTAAGAATGAGAATAAACGACAGGAATTTTTATTTTGACTATCCTCTACATATGATAGACGTCTATCAACGGTAGAGGATAGTCAAAATAAATTTCTATGTTCTTATGTTAAGAACTTCATGCACACTTAGTCTGTAACAATTAAAGACTTGATCTTGTCTCATTATTTGACATAGTCCAAGATGGTATTTATAACATGAACTTGCTTTACTATTCTTTACCAAAAATGCAAGATATAAGCTCATAATAATGTGTGCTTTGATAAGTAAGATAGTTCCGATGTGAAAAACATTAAACCCCAAAAGGAGAGTTTATCGATTAATCAACATTTAAAAAACACAAATAACATGATAAATGCTCATTGTAGGTGATATATAATATTTAATAACTTTTCTTAATACCAATGATAATAATATCTTTACCGTACCAACGAGTGGTGACGGTATGTACCAACATCTTGAAATAGGGCCTTTGGTAGTAATTGTCTTGACAAGAAGGGCCATTATGTAGAATGTTTTGCAAACGGTGGGGATTGCCTAGGAACTTCTTAAAAGAGGGTTATTAGCTATACACAATTTTGAAAATAAATAATGGAATTTCGTTAATTTGTTCTAAATTCATAATATAAATTTGCTTTTTATAGGTATGCGATTTTTCTGCACTGTTTAGTAGCAGCGCTATTGCGTTCTTTATGAAGCAGCGCTAAATAAGCATTTTGTATGTATGTAAACATCTAAAAAAAAGTAACGAACCCCCCTTAAATAATGACCACTATTCAAAAACGTGTGATTGTATTGTAATGCTTTGCCTCGGGACCAGAGTGGCAAAATGGATATGGATGATAAAATAAACGAAGACAACAGAAATATGGAGCTAAAAGAGATGATTGTGTTTCCTTTCAATAGTACAACATAATTTATTCCACAAATGTATTCCTAACAACAAAATCAACCGCTATATGAATGTATGTCCAGTCTATTTAATCCTATTGGGCATCAATGCAGCATAGAAAAATAATACGTGTTAACTGAAAGGGCTCCAACTGAAAAGTGACGCATTGTCGTCGCCTAGCTGAGAGGGAGACGCAAATGAAAGCCCGCCCTCTCAACTAGTCGACGCCACGACTACAACTAGCCAATCAGAAAGTGGAGTTAACCACCGAGTTTTCACATCTCCATACTGCGTATTGCGTTTCCTTTTCGCCGCATTGCTACGTGCCGAAAAGGGTGACGCAAAAGCTATCAAGAGAGGGAAAAACAATGGGACCTAAGAAACAATCAGCGCTAATTTGGATAAGAAGATCACAATGCAAAACAGGGGATAATTTGGTTTCTATATGTAATAGAAAAGATCGAAAATACGCCATGCCAGGATCTTCGCCCTATGCTGAACACTGAAACAACAAGTCAGATGCGTCGAAGCTGTCAATCATGCGTCCATGGTCTCACACGTTGGTCGAAGGTCAGTGACTTTGCAGAATGCGTAGTCACGGTCAAGCTTACATTATTTTATCAATAAAAAGTGAACAAGGAAAGCCAGAAAAGGTAGAGCGACACCCGTAGGCCAGGGCATTTCAGTATTACAAATCTATAAAATGCGTTGGAAGCAGAATTTATTTCTGCACATTTTGACACCTCATTTGTAGCAATTGACTAAATATTGACGTCACAGCGTAAATTTAAATCAATGTAACCCAAGATTTGAAAGTTGCAGTAAATTGTATTGATTTTGTATTCAGTGTAATGGAAGGAAATCTGTGTAATGATATCTGAGTGTTTTTGTATTGTAAAAATGTGTATGTAAGTGCAACTTTCAAATCTGGACCTTACTACATTAAATTGACCGGTGTTTTATTGTTTTCTGTGCTATCGTATCAAATGAGGTGTCAAAATGCGCAGAAATAAATTCTGGTCCCAACGCATTTTACAGATTTGTAATACAATAGCCCCTTTTTGATCAATGACCATTATTTAAGGGGGGTTAGTTACTTTTTTGAGATGTTTATAATGTAGTATATGACAATGTGGTGATGCATTTATAGAGTTAAATTCCACAAAAATCACCAGGTAGTTACAAACAAAAGAGCATATGCGTAAATCACGGGGGAGGGGAGAGGAAGGTCGTTGGGTAATAATAGATAATAATAACTGGTATTTGTATAGTGTTCCAGCTACCCCAGAGTTCATCACAATGAATAAAATACAAGCAAATTACCTATGAAACACAGTCATTAACTATTAAACTTAATATACCAAAGTCTACTTACTCAAAGATAACATGATAAGTTCAAAATGACAGGACTATGAAATACACGAAAATCCGTATTTTTGCAAACTACATATAAAAAACCGAAATGTCCATATTACACATATGGACTATTATAAAACTATTTTGTAAAACAAGACCAGCCCTGTTAAAAACGACAAAACACAATTTGAACGTTAATATTGCATGAAGATCATACATTTCAAAAACGTTGAACTTTTGAGTCTTCAGAGCAGAACTAAACATACAAAGGGTGACATCGTGTCGGATTCTGACCACGGGTATATTATACAGGGTGAGTAAAAAAGTGCAACAGAGAAAATAATCGATATTTATGTAAGAACCAAGTTGAACTTTACCATTATTGAATCATATTATAAATGCCACACTAAATAGCACCAGCTCTGAAACTGACTTTGACTTAAATAAGGTTGATTTTTGCGTTATTTTAATTATTTTTTTTTCTGTTCAAACAAACTTTCTAACATTACTATAAGTCCTTCATACCTTATTCGACTCCAACTCCAGTTTTTTTAATCCCAATATGTCCAACTTACTGGATATTTTGTAATGTGATTCCACTTCCATTTGCTCGCACTATATTTTGACATTTGAAAAACCCGCCTGCAAATTTGTATGTTTTGATAGAGAATATAAAACATCTCTAACGTTAATGTTAAATGAAAATAACAACAAATAATGTTTCTTCTCCTTAAACAAGACCAAGGGCAATAACACCTTGGGTGCTCCATTTTATTTCAATGCCAACGAGGTTAAGAAAATGGCAGTTGTTCAAAATCTACCTTACACGGAGTGGACTGATAGACATTCAAATTTTAGATGTCTCTTGGACAAACATTAAAATTGGGTATCGCTATAAAATATGTCATAAAAACAAAACGGTAAATGCTAATTCCTTGGTTTTTTTTTCACACAAGGTCACTAATGGATATATCATTTATAAAATGTTTTAAAACCTAAAAGTTCTTAAATAAAGATGGATTCTTTTCTCTATTGCACTTTTTTTTAATCACCCTGTATATATTGACAGTCTGAAATATAATTTTATATGAGGCAAAGCCGCCGAGCCTTCAACCTTGTGCAAAATGTAATGATTGACCAACAATTTCATTTGGCCTGTTTTAATCCACAATTAAGTTGACCCTTTTTGGGCCATTTTAGCATTAAAATTGCTCATATGTGACGTGTCATGTCAAAAACAGCCAATTATGGGCAGGTTATAATTTTATATGAGGCAAAGCCGCCGAGCCTGCAACATTGTGCAAAATGTAATGATTGCCCAACAATCTTTTATTTGTTTTAATCCACAATTAAGTTGACCTTTTTGGGCCATTTTAGCATTAAAATTGCTCATATATGACGTGTCATGTCAAAAACAGACACTTTTGGGCAGTTTATCAATATTTTAAAATTTAATATAGAGGTATTTTGCTCACAACACTATTTTCCCCCCAATGAAATTGGACATTCATAAGCGAAGAGTTCGTTAGTTATGGTATTATAAACTTGTAAATTGAGATATAGGCCTTTCAAAATATTATTGGCAATGTTAAGAGTAGGAATGACCTTGAGAAAAATAAAAGATGCCAGTTATTTTCCGGCCTGAAACTCTCAGACAATATTTTAAACATTATTAGCATCACAGATTTGCAAAAAAAAAACCCAAATTGTGAAAAAAACTACCCCGGGCAGATTTTTGACTATTTCTCCATTTACGATCCTGCCCAAAAGCGTCTGCTTTCGATATACCACACCACATATTTGTATTTTGTCATGTGTTTAAGTCTTTTGTTTGCGGACGATTTGGCAATTTTCCCTCTTGTTTATTTTGCTCGACACGCCACTGCTTGGTGCTATATGTATACGTAATGCTTGCCAACACATTTATCATTGAACAAATGCACAAATTCGAGCTTGATAATAATCATAAATTATGTTCCTTGGCACTGTGTGGATGTGGGGTGCATGTGGGGTGTGTGTGTTGGGGTGTACTTGATGATGTGTATTATTGTGTGCATATGCATCTGAAGTATGTGGGGAATAGCTGATTGGGGGTGTAGTTATGTGCATGATTGACAGCTTTATTGAATTTCATGGAGAGTGAACAATAATCTTTGTAAATCGTAAATATTGTTATCTGTAGGCCTATTCCCTATCATTTTCACAATATTTTATGTATCTTTTATATTCTTCCTGGTTTGTGTTGTGTAGTGTTGTAATGTTCAATTATTTAAATACATTATTATGTTATTTTCGGGTCATAACTTAAGTTCTGGAAGAGCAATATTGTAATTGAGCATGTCTTACCGTTACGAGGGGTATTCTTAGTTTAAATGAGGGTACGGGGAAGTGCGGCAGATTCGGGTGCATTTTTACTTTAGACTTGGGTGTATTTTCAGCCATTTAGCTTTATTGATTGCCATCTAAATTTCTTGAAATTTGATTTAAGAAATTGTGTTTTTTTAACATTTTTTCGAAAAAGAGTACATTTTTCATTGTTTTTTAGCAAAATTTGCTTAAATATTCCAAAAATTGGTATGATTTCGGGTCTTGCTTTTCATCAAATTTTGTTTAAAATCGGATTGTTTTTCATAATCCCCAACCGCACATCCGCACCCAAAACAGAGTTGAGACTCTCCACCTCCCACACCCGTACGTAAAGTGTATAAATTGTGATAATGATATAGTAATACAAATGTGAACAAATTGTCATAACAAGCAGTCTTTACAACAAATTAATTGTTGCGACATCAAATGACATATTTCAACTGCAATCATCATTTGTTCTTTTGACTTTCGCATTTTAACACTGAAAATATTTGTGGTTGTTTCATTTGTCCAACTTTTACACCATGCTAAAATATTTGTTAACATAAAGCATCCAATATGTGAGTAGTGAATACCGTACAACTATAGGTTTTCAAAGCAGATCTTTTAATTAAGAATGGTGCATAGCAGCATATACTTGCAGAGTAAGCGGAATCATAACGATAAAAGGAACAAAAACAAAATGGTGTTTGTGTGTTCGAGAAAAGCTAGGATTTTTATAACCCATCTCAAACACTTTTATGTATGCATGACTTAACAATGAATTACTTTATTTTCTTTATTACAGTGTTTGTGGGATGCTATGACGGTGGGCAATATGGGGTGTACAAAGCTGAGGCAGATCCCAATGGGGATACACTAAATTTTACAAGAAGCATTGGATTGAGCAACAATCCATGGGGTATTACACATAACCCCATGGATGGGATGCTGTATGTTATAGAGGCCAGGACTAGGATCCTGAAAACAAATCAGGATGGGTCTGTGGTGCAGACTGTCCTGAACCTGACAGGAAAACGTGAGTATTATCAATATCCATTATTTTATTGTCATCTTCTTATCATCAAACTTATGTGTTAATAATGTATTATTATTATTATTATTATTATTATTATTATTATTATTATTATTATTATTATTATTATTATTATTATTATTATCATTATCTTTTTATTATTATTATTATTATTATTATTATTATTATTATTATTATTATTATTATTTGCTACCATTAAAGGAGTATTTCGTTATCCTAGCATCCTCTTTTTATGACATTTTTCAGCAGATATCTGCGAAAAATGCTTATTCCCAACATTTCAGTTGATTCCGATTTTGCATTGAGTTATGCATGATTGTGTGTATTACACTGCTCCATAGGCAATATGTGTTATAATTTTGTGCTGGTGTACCAGAACGTAATTCAAATTTCGCAATATTTTCCAAAACGAATTAATCTGCAAGAATTTTTTGTACATAAACATTATGTAGCCAAATGTTTCCAGTGGTATAAAAATGTCAACTATTTTTGAGAAAAGTGAGGGGATGATGCTGTGGATCACGAAATGCCCTTTTAACCATTAAATCGAGTATAATCGATATCTCATATTTTCGTATCTTCGTGGAGAATATTTACCATGACAGAGAATTGTTATTTTCAAACTTAATTGTTGATAATTTATTATTATTATCTACCTCTCTGTGCATTCATGCCAATGGCAGGACTGCAATAACTCTTGTCAAGATTAAATTCAGATAAAAATAGCCTGATGCTCATGTGATAGTAGTAGTTTTTTAACTTTTTTGGATTTGTTTAATGAATATAAAAAAGTTGATGACATTGTATGAGAGATATTTAAGGGGAGAGGGATGACGTGCAAAGATACGTGGTATGGGTATATTTAATTTAAATGCTGCACACTTCACCTCTCGCGTTTTCATCCCTGTATACATTCAACCCTAAATTAAGACACTATTATATGATCACAATGTAACAAATGATGAGACTACTAAACCCACATTTACTAGTCTCAGATAATATCAAGACCTAAACAATGTTGGCAATACTATTGAAGCTGCCGACTTTAATTATTATCCAGATCCAGATCAAAGCAGGAAAGAGTGGGCTGTTATGATCAAAAATACTACAAAGGATAATAATTGCATAGAATACCAGTGCCATAGTGTATTGATTTATTGAAGGTATTGATTATATCACCTTATAGAGGCACTGCATGCTTTTATCGACTGGCTCCAAACAATGGATTTGAACAAGTGTCCTTCACCGTAAATATGGCGCAGTGCAGTCCATCAAATGTTGTCATCAACCTATTTGATCGTAGTGCATTTGTTATGTGTGTGAGACGAACTGTCACGGTAGATTGCAATCATGCTTTTGTTGAATGCATTTGAGTAGTCCGCCATATTTACGGTATGATACGTCACATGCACAACCTCTATTGGTCAACTCTTCATTCTCAACTCATCATTATACCAATATGATGCCACCAGTGAGCAATAGAAGCACATTTATTAATGTTAAGCACCAATTCTTGTTCATCGCAAGCATCAATTGTATTTTATGTTTGCTTTTTATTTCAATTATTTGGTTGAAAAATCCGCGGTGTCAATTTCCTTACCTACATCAGTTGTTGTTTTCCCCTTGGTCTTATTTATTCAATAGCTCTCGTTAAATTGAACTAGAGACCGTTTAATTTTAAGTTATCATGCCTATGACTTTATTTTGAATCTGTATTTATTTATTTATTTATTACATTTTATCACTGGCACATAATTACAAAAATCAAGAATTACACAATATTATGAAAGGAACAATAATTGTTTAAAAAGTCCAGTGAATGGCTGGAGCGAACAGGTGCCAGGCCAAGACCGCCCCACCAAAACCAAAAAACAAGGGAAGGGAAATATAAATTAGAGGTGGAAAATGCAGGTTAATTACATTTGCCTGCAACTTGGACAATTACAAAAAGAGGTCCAAGTGAAAACAGAAGTTGCATCAAAGGTGCGAGCAAATTTGGACTGAACATTAAATTCTTTCAAATTGGACTTTATTTTGTCCACTATATATTTCAAACTTCAAATAATTTTACTTTGTGTAGCAAATATGATTTTGAATTTCCAATTCATTATCCAAATAAATACAATGTTTTAGGACAGACTTGTTGCAGTCTAAAAAGTTTTTTTTATTGAATTATCAGTATTGTAACATGGTAGACTTGGAACAAATCTTAATTAATTTTTATTCTAAGAAAAAAACATAGATCATACTTGTTACACAAAGTGAATTTAATTTCAAGTTTAAAATAAATCTGGACTTAGTAAAGTCCAAAATGAAAATCATCTCTGTTGTAATATGTAATCTGACAAGCAAAATGGATAGCAATTACCCATGCTGGTCAGCACTGGGATGGATAAGAGCTATCCATTATTTTCCCATTTCACTTGTATGCAAGGGTTAACTGCTATCCAAGCCTTGGGCCAAACACATGTAAACTGAGAGGCAAAATGGATAGCAATTATCCATGCTGGTCACTCAGCACTATGGATAAGAGCTATCCAATGTCCATTTCACTAGGGCTATCCATGCATGCATTGGTCAAACATGGATAACTGCTATCCAAGCCTTGAGCCATACACCTTAGAACATTAAATTCTTTCAAATTGGACTTTATTTTGTCCACTATATATTTCAAACTTCAAATAATTTTACTTTGTGTAGCAAATATGATTTTGAATTTCCAATTCATTATCCAAATAAATACAATGTTTTAGGACAGACTTGTTGCAGTCTAAAAAGTTTTTTTATTGAATTATCAGTATTGTAACATGGTAGACTTGGAACAAATCTTAATTAATTTTTTATTCTAAGAAAAAAACTAAAATTAAGCATTAAAATGAGCAGACATTTGCATAATTTTGGCTAAATTTGGATTGGTAATGATTAGTAATATTAAATCCTACAAGTGTATCACAGATGGCAGATATCAAAAATTGTTTAAATGATTTTAATTAGCATTTTTATAGAGAAAAACTGGCATCAATTTCAGTGATGTGCGCCCTTATGTTAATTTGCTCATACGATATCTGGCGATTTGCACGATGGTCTAATTCAGCACCTTTGAAGAGCTAGCGTTTGAACTTGAAAATCATTGTACTGTGAAAGCCGAATAGATTTCATGATGGAATTTGAATGTCTGTGATACTAGTGATGTGAGTAATTATGATTGTGTGTGTGTGGGGGTACATAGACCTGTATGTTAAGCTTATAGATTTCATGCACGTGAAAATGCAATGCTGTTGATAATACACTTGTCAATAGAAACCCTGACCCTGTGATACTAGTGATGTGAGTAATTATGATTGTGTGTGTGTGCTGAGGGGGGGGTACATAGGCCTGTATATTCAGTATTTAAGCTTATAGATTTCATGCACGTGAAAATGCAAGGCTGTTGATAATGCACTTGTCAATTGAAACCCTGACCCTGTGATACTAGTGATGTGAGTAATTATGATTGTGGGGGGGTGCATAGGCCCGTATGTTCAGTAGTTAAGCTTATAGATTTCATGCACGTGAAAATGCAATGCTGTTGATAATGCACTTGTCAATAGAAACCCTGACCCTGTGATACTAGTGATGTGAGTAATTATGATTGTGTGTGTGTGCTGAGGGGGGGGGGGGTTACATAGCAGACTTGTAGTGACTCGACTCGAAATGACTCGACTCGACTCGACTCGAGTTTTGGTGACTCGATGACTCGACTCGAGGCAAGGTGACTCGACGACTCGACTCGACTCGAGGGTTGATGAATCGATGACTCGACTCGACTCGAAATTTAATGACTCGACTCGAAGACTCGAGGCTTGTGACTCGAGTCACTGTGGCTGAATCGACTTTTTAAAAATGACTCGAAAAAATAAATTATACCTTAATATTTCTAATAATACCTGCACGTTTTCTTCCACACATCTCAGTGTATTGTGATTCTTATATATATTTTACAAAGTGGGCTTACTATCTCTCAGCATCTTTATAATAACTTAAAATATAAATTATATGTATGTGTGTACAATGTACATGTATGATTGCCTGTCGATCTGGCTAAAGGATCCACCTTTTTTTTACATGCTTCAAACTTGGCATGGTGGAAAAGTCCATTGTCCATCATTGCTGAGCCTGTACAAAATGTACATGAATGCTACACACATGTCATTGTAACAGCCTGTGCACACACCCCTACATGTATGCTACATGTCTCATTCACAAAATGACTGATCAATACAGGAAAAAAAAACCCAGCAAACTGGGAAAACATTTCGAGATACTCTCTTTTTTGTGGTGAATTTCAAGTTATCATGTTAAAATATCATTATTATAGCTTTTATTAATCATTTTGATTATTCCCCATCCAAATACACTCCTCTACATACTGCACACATGAAGAACTACATTACAATGTGACTGACTGGTGTGAGCATTTCCACCAGCCACATCATGACATGTACTTCTTGTGCCCAGGCTTGGGCTTGTGCATCTGAGTCAAATGAATAGAGAGGTTCTTACCATAATGAAATTTGGGATGTTTATGAATTTTAAAATATCAATAAAACATGGATATAATTATCCAGATGTGCATAATAAGACTCGAAAGCTACATCATTGCTAAATATAATGTTGAAATTAGCAGACTTGTACCCGAGTCCAGCTTGTCCGAGTCCGAGCCGAGCCGAGTCCATTTGTATCAGAGTCCGAGCCAAGTCCGAATCCTTTTGTGTCCGAGTCCAGACTCGAGTCCAAGTCCAGGGGTGCCGAGTCCGAGCCAAGTCCGAGTCCAACAAAAATAAGACCCGAGTCCGTACTCGGGGTGAGAGTCCATGCCCGGTGGTGGTGGGGGGGGGGCGGTTCATTCAACTTTAATCTGACAGGTATCTACCTATTGGCATTGCTTAGTTTGGGTATAACAAAATGAAAAAGGGGTAATTGGGTATAAAATTTTGAAAGAAGGGGTCATTTGGTACAACATTTTGAAAAAATGGGTCATTATTTGCAAAAATGGAGCAAAATTTTATATTTTATTTCTTATTTGAAAAATTTACAATACAAATTTGCTGAAAAAGGTCAATTTTAAAGTTTCCGCATAATTTTATGGCATTTTGATGATAAAATTGTAGAAATGTAATGAGAAGGTCACTCACTGCATCACACCACACACCACTCTACCAAACCCCACCCAACACTGTTGACTCAACCAACCAACCGTATACACTTTCTTCAAAAGCCATGTCCATCAGGTTACTCCTGAAGGTAAAAACTACATGTATCAGACCACCTAGTACCTGTATCAGACAGCAGGCATGTGGGGGTATTTTGTGTGTGTGTGTAGCACACTACATGTAAACTCACAGTTACTTAAAGGAGTATTTCGTGATCCCAGCATCCTCTTTTTATGACATTTTTCAGTACATATCCACGAAAAAAGCATATTCTCAAAATGTCAGTTGATTCCGATTTTGCGTTTGCGAGTTATGCATGATTATGTGTATTACACTGCTCCATAGACAATGCGTTGTAATTTCGTTCTGGTGCACCAGAACGAAATTCAAATTTCGCGATATCTTTGCTAAACGAATTAATCTGCAAGAAATATTTTGTACATAAACATTATGTAGCCAGAGTATTCCAGTGATATAAAAATCTCAACTTTTTGGAGAAAAGTGGGGGATGAGGCTGTGGATCACGAAATGCCCTTTTAATTGCGCCTAGGGACAAGGCTGTAGGTATGCCAGGTGAATTCAAATTTGCCATCAAACTGCATCATTTTATATATCAAATTAAAGCCCTTGAGTAAAGAAAGTCAAAACTGAAAACCGTTTTGTCATAGCCCTTTCTGTAGCAAAGTTACATCTTGTCAAAGATTGACTTTCATCTAAAAGATTCAGCTATAAACAAAACAGCATTTCGGTCATAGCCATACCACCTAGACCTATGACTGCCCATCCCTTACCACAGCGGGAGGTGAAGCCCCGTATCCAAGGTGATATTGACGGATTGACAGGGTTACTAGGCGTGGAGATAATCGCGTACATTCTGACGCTCTCGGTTGCGTGGTTACCGCGCCGCGTCAAATGCAACATGTTCTGTATTATCATTATCTGCTTGCTTGCGTCCGGGTATGCGTCCTTGTTCAAGTCGTTGCTAAGCAGTGTCGGCTTCACTACGCGAGTCAAAGTCACTGGTCTAGGTACTAGTTTGTCTGGGATTTCGGTGGTGTTTCTAGATCTTAGTCTCATGATGATAGCAGCTTTTCTATGTGGAACTGCTATCAAAATGTGGGTCAAAATCCCCCTAAAATTCCATGTGCGAGTGTCTCATCGCCAATAAAAAAGTCATATATTTGGGTCAAGTGAAGTATAGACAACATACTAGTATTTATGTAGGTTTCCTTGACCTACCTGTTCTTTTAAATTTCTATGTAAATATGTATTGTATTGCGTTCTAGGCAAATTTGGCTGACTAGCAGATAGGTTTGCCTGGCATACCTATACGCTGTGTGCAGTATTACATGTAAACTATTATCCTACTGAGTGGGAGCTGAGATGTATGGTCCAGTGTGCATGTTTCTCTTTCAAGAGCTTAATGGATTGGAAAGTTCCATGAAAGAAGTCTACATTGTAGAAATTTTTATCAATTATTTCATTTTAAATGATAACAAAAATATGATTCTGCTAAGTGACAGATAAATCTAAATAATTTGGTGGATATGTAGGAATAATAACAGGTCACAGATTTGACAGCCCCAATTCATTTGGAAAATGGCCAAATAAGTAAAGTCAACAAATTTGAGATCTATTTTTACATTTTTAGATAATCATTTCACATTTTACATAGATTTGGACATTGGACTGGACTCGGACATAGTTTTTTCACTTGCAATATGCCACCTTTAGGCTAGATTCACTATGACCACCAATATTTGATCTCTTTTGTACTTGATTAATTTTATTTGTTTATACCCATACCCATAATAGGACCCATACAAGTACTTGAAGTCCCAATTTCCATACCACTACTGGACCAGTACCCGTACTCGAGTCCCAATTTCCGTACCCATACTCGTACCCGTACCCATGGCTCCGTACCCGTACTTGCACCCTATTTTGGAATGGACCCGTACTGAATACTCAAGGCTAGGGATCCGTACCCGTACCCTTACCCATGACCTGAAATCCGTACCGGGACACGCACCCGTACCCATACTCATGGCGGGTCCTAATGGCAATACTACAAGTCTGACTGATTACTGATTTCCACAATGCACTGGATGGAGCACATAGATTCATAAATTAATATTATGTACTCTCACTGGGATTTTAATTTCAAAAAAGTACAAATTCATGCAAATTGGGCTATCAAGTTGATAGCTGGTATCATGAGCATATAAAACGTGAAGTGACTCGAAATGACTCGACAAAATATATCCGACTCGACTCGACTCGACTCGACAGAATGGCCTGACTCGACTCGACTCGACTCGACTGACAACTTCAAATGACTCGACTCGACTCGGACTCGAAGGCTTCATGACTCGACTCGACTCGAGACTCGAGGGCTCGATGACTCGACTCGACTCGGACTCGACTTTCAGTGACTCGACTACAAGTCTGGTACATATGCCTGTATATTCAGTATTTAAGCTTATAGATTTCATGCACGTGAAAATGCAAGGCTGTTGATAATGCACTTGTCAATTGAAAGCCTGACCCTGTGATACTAGTGATGTGAGTAATTATGATTGTGTGTGGGGGTACATAGGCCCGTATGTTCAGTAGTTAAGCTTATAAATTTCATGAACGTGAAAATGAAGACTGTTGATAATGCACTTGTCAATTGAAACCCTGAGTCCCTGAGCCACTCCAACCCCTGCCTGCAGTGCAGAGTACCCGGAAAAAATAGCCGGGCAGTTTATTATAACAGACGGGCATTGTGTTGTTTCCCGTCGGTCCGGGACTTGGCCGGGAGTTTTAACATTTTTGAAATTTAGCCCTGGTATAAGTCCCAGCCACCCATCCCCCTGGTACCCTGGCCATAAGGGGGGCTGAAATTCACAGCTGCATATAGCCATATCTTTGATAACATGGACAAGTATAGTGATGATGTACATTATACAAATGATGAGATATCCTCTAAATAGGCACAATTTCACGGCTTTACCAGACGCGTAATGTTGCGAGTAAATTTAACGCCATTTTGTGCGTAGGAAGTTGCAATTAAAAAAACTGCGATAATTTAAAATGACTGCAATTTGCAATGAAAAGCAAACCACCAAAAATTTCTCATTTGTAGATGTACACACATTGGTATGCATATAGCCTCTGGCATTGGCCAATTTGTCCTTGTACTATAAAAAGACCATGCACATTCTTCATATGAATCACAGGCCTATATTCACATAGCCATACATGTACCTGTACAGATGTACACACACCCACACAAACAACTGTATTTTATCCAAGGTAATTGCAGACCCCTCCTACATACGGTACCCTATAACCCTAAACCCTAAACTTGGGCCATAACACTAACCGTAATTCTAATGCTAACCCTAATCCTAACCCTAATCCTAATCCTAACCCTAACCTAACCCTAATCCCAACCGTAACCCTAACATACCCTTAACAGGCAAACCCTAATCCTATATCAATTCCTAACCTTAGTCCAAATCCTAATCATATAGCCTTGGAAGGGGGGTGCTCCTTTTGGAATGGATAATAAATTGGACATTCAAAATCATACTTGTTACACAAAGTGAATTTAATTTCAAGTTTAAAATAAATCTGGACTTAGTAAAGTCCAAAATGAAAATCATCTCTGTTACTGGTAAAAACTCCAAAACTTGTTGCTTAAATGAAGCAACAGAATTTGTAGATCTGATAATACTAGGGAGCTGGTTCCAAATGGGCACCAAACGCTGAAAAAACCCATCTTGTGGCACTCAGTTTTAGAAAGCTGATTTACCAGCAACAAAGGATCAGAGGAAAATCTGGTGGTGGGACGGTCTTTGTTAATACCATTAAAAACTACATAATCATCTAGATTGATGTCATGTAATCCCAGATTGCACTTGAAAAATATATTGAGATCAACATATTTTCTTCTAAAACTTAATGGAAGAAGAGTTAGCTCGGTTAACCTTTCTTTGTACTCAGCCTCGGGATAATCTAAAATTAATTTAGTAGTCCTTCTCCAAGGTAGCATGTTTTATTATATCCATATGTTAACATGGTTACTAATAATAATGAGGAAAAAACATCTTTTGAAATGAAGTTGATTTTCAAAACCCGATTTGTTGGAATTTTTATCATGTTTACACACGTCCCAACTATACCTATTTCAGCCAAATGTTCATAGGACAACCGAGAAACAATTTTTATGAATTAATGTTGTAATTACAACATGAAATCCACCATAGAGACTTTCTGTCTGCATGTGTCTACAGGTAGGGGTGTATGTGTTATTTTGGTTAAAGTTTCATAAAATTAACGCCCTTCCAAAAGTTTTACTACTACTGAATTAAAACTTGGTATCAACGATCACTGCATCAACAACTTGAGCTTTCCCCCTAGACTATAAAATATTGGAATGACCTCCCACGTGACGTTTTGGATGCATCTACTTTACCCTTTAAGACATGACTCATTCAACATTTTACTGCAACAAACAAACCAAATCTACTTGCTACCCACCAATCAGTGATCAGTCTAACGGTCAAAATGAGGTCTGATTAATTGGAGTATAAAAAGATCCAGATCCTAAGGTGAGGGACTTGCATTGACCTGAAGGATGTTGAGGTTAAGGTACATCTTAGGGTCAAATGAGATGCAAAATTAATATCAAATTTTATCTTTTTCCTGAAAGTAATTGATCATTAACTAGGATAGTTAAAATATTTCTTATGGGAAGGGGGGAGTGGAAGTGTCAAGGACAATTCGGTCAAAGGTCATCAAGGGGTCATATAGAAAAAATTTGAAATTACAGGAATGGCTCTGCTTATAAAAATACTTGCTGGAAGGTTTGGGAGGAATGTTTAAAAACAAACAGTTCTTCCAAGGTCAATTGTCATTTGACTGGAACTTGGTAGAAATAACCATGAGGTGAAATCATAAAATCATCTTTTTGCCCCAGATCATACTGGAGGAATAATTTTGGTGTGAAATTAGAATTGCATCTTGATTTGGAAAGATACCAATGAAACAAATTGTGTACAAAGTAATTTCTGTTCATTATAAACATTAATTCCATTAAAAAGACTTTATTATTATATCATTTTCATCTTGTTCTAGTGTATGATAGGCTATTCTGGCGGCCATTTTGGGCACCATCTTGAATTGAAGAGATGCCAATGAAACAAAATGGTAATATATCTATGCCCCAAGCCTGTCCTATCGGCAATCACAATGGTTCACAATTGGCACGGATTGTGAAATTCTCCTGAGTGCCTGAGTGCAAAATGCATATTCTTCAAGAAAATCTAAATTATTCCCTCACGCTATACCGTGCTTGGCCACATCCTTTCTCAAATTCTTCCCCAACCTGAATCAAAGTGGAATGGACCCAAAAGGAAAATGTTAAAGAATTTATATTTCACTCATACTTTACATTTACTTTGATCTTCTCCTTAAATGACTAGATTGTCCCCATCCCTTCCATGACTGATAGGCTAGTAGAAAACTGTTCTAAATACAATTGTTAGCTTGTTGTGAGTTATTCTATTCTGTCTTCAGTATAAACCTCAAAATTAATCCTTCTCATCAGTGTGGTAAATATCTTTTTGACATGGGGGATATAAAACTGGTTGGCATAGTTTAAGGAACATCTTTCATTCCCAGAATGACTTTGCTGGAACAAGTACGTGCGAAGTGTGCAAATTTTTGCAATGTTCAAGCTAAAATGGTTTTAAAAATTTACAAAATGCACACGAAGCACACAAAAATTTGTCATTTTTAATGCTAAAATGGCCAAATATAAGGTTAAATTTTGACAAAAAGTATATTCACAAATCATTGGGGGATGATTGCATGGACACATCCCTCTCGTTGAACATTAGGGCCATTCATCCCCATAGGACTAACACCAATGTTACCCATTACATGTAGGGAAGAACTATAAAAGGTTCAAAAGGAAGACAGACTTGGAATATCTATGAAACACTTCTAGGTTCTTAATTATTTGTATAGAATGAAATTGTTCCACAGATAGTATGATAGTCTCATGGCAAAGTATGGACATTGTCCATGTTGTCACTGAACTATTTCATATTTATTTAAGGATTCGGATCGACCGAGGGAAGGCAATCTGGGACAAGTTTCTATTCACAGAACTTTTAAGTTAGCTAATTCATTGGTTGTTCTGTCTTCCCTTAGAATCCCAAATGATTAAGGTCCATTCATACTATGCCGCAACTACTTTGCGGTGCGGTGCCGATATATCGATTACCTTTTGTCGCACTTAGCACAACTCGTCGCATTTCCAAGTGTAAATATATTTAAGAGGGTTTATCCGATAGACTCAGATGGTAGGTGGAAGATGGGGGTCAGCAAATTTTGTTCATATTTTGTCAATCAAACATGTGTCCATGAGTATTTACAGTGGAGGTATTAAAAATTTTGAGGACCCCCACTGGGAGATACTGGACCCCCCTCAAATTGACCCCCATGATTGTCTTCTCAGACACAAAAACTTTTAAATGTGCACTAACTTTTGATTAGAGCCACGTAATAACGCGCATCTGCAGACATTTTATTTATACTTCACAGTAATAATACACATTTTGTCTCGACATAACAATTAAAAATTCTTTGTACAACATTTGGGTTGTTCCATTTTCAGAGAGAGGGGTGTAATGGCCTTTTCAGCAATTGTGTAAATGTGAAAAATCCTAATTTTGAAGCAAAGTTTGCAAGATGATTGTGAGAGTTCCTCAATATTTTTGTCAAAGTTATTTACTTGTTGGATAAAGTAGATATAGGTTGATCAATTGAGCAAATAAAAATCGTGGAGACTTTTTCCGTTTTAAAATGAGCACATCTTACTTTATGCTCTTTTTCAGAAAAGTGCAAAATACTAATTTTGAAGCAAAGTTTGCAAGATGATTGTGAGAGTTCCTCAATATTTTTGTCAAAGTTATTTACTTGTTGGATAAAGTAGATATAGGTTGAACAATTGAGCAAATAAAAATCGTGGAGACTTTTTCCGTTTTAAAATGAGCACATCTTACTTTATGCTCTTTTTCAGAAAAGTGCAAAATACTAATTTTGAAGCAAAGTTTGCAAGATGATTGTGAGAGTTCCTCAATATTTTTGTCAAAGTTATTTACTTGTTGGATAAAGTAGATATAGGTTGAACAATTGAGCAAATAAAAATTGTGGAGACTTTTTCCGTTTTAAAATGAGCACATCTTACTTTATGCTCTTTTTCAGAAAAGTGCAAAATTGCGATATTTTCATGCTAAACTCAGGTACGGTAATTTTTCTAAGTTTAAAAATGAAATTTGATGAAAACGGAGCCTATCAGAAGTAAACAACATCAACAAAACTATTACATAATAAATTGGGGCCTAAATTGTGTTGGATAAATGCTTATAGAACAGGACTACTCTATAAAGGGGTTCAGTACCCCGGGTCAGTACTAAAATTCTGTCTGTGCTGATTTAAAATAACCTTTTTGCATCATGCTTTATGCACCCTCAAATGAATATTACCTTTTTCTTCCAAGGAACGCAGGTAGGGCCTACAATAATTATTTTCTATCACTATGTAGTTAACAACAAAGACAATAATATATTGGAACACTACATTGATCAAGTAGGGGTGTTATTGTGTTAAACATAAAAACGCTTATGTATCTATGATTCTCGATTTTTGAAATACCAAAAATGCTGACACATTATATGGATTTTTGGGTTTGTATTGAGGATCCTTTGATGGTCAATATACAGTAAGCCAAAAAATTAAGGTACCAGTTGTGTTCACCCCTGTATATCCTAAATAAAGACAAATATGTCAAAATTAAAACAAGCAGCCAATGTATGTACTCTGTAGCTCTAATTTAAGACCTTACTTGTTGAATTGGTTGAGAATTAAAGAAACAGTGATCTAAAACCTAATGAAGAAACGAAATCAAAAGTTGCACTTTTGTGTTCTAATCAATGAAAGCACGACGCTAGTTTTAACGTGCTAATCAATGGAAGCACAGCACGAACGCTTTGTGTACAAATCAATAGGGCATTTAATGCAGCAAACTGCAACTTTTAAATTGGTATCTTCCTTGGGTTTTGAGATCGCCGTGTATTTATTTCTTGAACAATTTCAACGAATGAGGTCTTAAATTCGAGCTAAAAAGATGCAGGTAGTGGCTGCTGGTTCCAATTATGACATATCTGTCTTTGTTTAGGATATACAGGAGGTGAACATAACTGGTACCTTAATTTTTTGGCTTACTGTACTAATAAACTGCTCTCTTTCATCTGAGTGACCTCTGTCTATTAAGGGGGCGCAGACCACCAAATAACCTCTCCATTATAGTGAAAAGCATGTAAAAATCAACATTTTTAAGCGGCAATTCTACCACGTATGACAATAGTTTTCTTTATTTTTAGCTGTATTAAATAAAGCCTAAATTTTCACTTAAGCTCCAATTTTGTCTATCTTTACAGGTAAGGTTCAGTTTTTATTAACAAATGTTAGAAAGTGATGCTGCTATTTCAACATCGAAATTAGTACCGGGTTCTAAAACGGGCTCTGTTAGCAGTTATTCGGAGAGGGCCTATACTTTTCTTGTGAAATCGAATTTGCTTAATGTTACTGGGGAAATTCGCTTAAATATACGGTATAACTGGCCATTGCCATGACAACTGCCTTCTCTTTGAAATCTCCAATACATGTAGCTTAAAATTAAAGAATCCATGTATATCAATAGTATAAAGTGTAATACAAACTTTTTTAATGAAACAAATTCCTCAAAATGAAGAAAATGGGTCAATTTGGGGTCAAACTGCCCAAAATTCAAAGATCATAGATTACTGGGGAAATTCGCTTAAATATTAGTATAAATGGCCATTGCCATGGCAATTGCCTTCCCTTTGAAATCTCCTAATACATGTAACTTAAAATTAAAGAATCCATATATCAATAATATACTCATGAAGTGTAATACAAACTTTTTTAATGCAACAAATTGCTCAAAATTTGGGGTCAAACTGCCCAAAATTCAAAGGTCATCGGTCACAGAAAAATGTTGTTGCTGTCATCTGGGATGAGGAGGCAACAAAAGTTGGTATATTGGGTTTTACCTTGATGATAATGGGGATGAAACGCGGGGACAAAACCTTCGAGTGGATCACCTGATGCGCGTTGGTACTGATACCGGAGATGAAAGTTAGCAGCGACCACATGGCACTGATGATGATATCTAGGACACTATCATGCAGCAGTTTGAGATTGTGCCTGTGACACTTATCAGTTCAGTTTCCGAGCAACATAACAAGTAGCCATTTATATTATGGTTTTTTTGTAAATTTTACCTCATATTGTGGAGATGTCCTTAAAATTTTACTCCCAAATAGCCAGTATTGGGGATAACAAATTTTCTTTCCCTCATCTTAGTTTAACATACCACTGTCACCGTAGAAGGTCAAGGGTCAATACACATGGCTTAGTTGGAGCTCTCCCATACTGACAGTGTAAAAAAAAGAGATCAGGAAAAGAGAATTTATTATCCCTGATACTGGCTATTCGGGGTAAAATGTTTAGGTCATGTTCACATGATGAGGGAATTTGTCAAATGTTACTGGGGAAATTTGCTTTAAAATTAGTATATATGGCCGTTGCCATGGAAACTGCCTTCTCTTTGAATTATCCTAGCTCACAATTAAAGAAGCCTCATATAATCAGTAATATAAAGTGTAATACAAACTTTTGTAATGCAAGAAATTGCTAAAAATGTAAATACAATAAAATCCATTAAACTATCAAAATTGTATAAAAGTCTGCAGTGCAAAAATCTACATTTTTACTTGATGTAACGTATGTTGTGTGTCTATTTCGTTTTTCCAATTTATAGTGTTATGTAAGTTTTTACCTGTTGTCTAGCTTTTTCTGTAATTTAAATATGAGGTCTATGGGCCTGGTTCAAAATTTGGGTAAAAAAGGTGCATTGGGTCAGAAATGGTCGTAACTCAACACATGAAGATTTGAGACTACTTCTAACTGCATAAATAGATTGATTGACCAAAAAAACATAGACTAGACACCAGAACCTGGTAAAAAGACCCAAAAATGACAAAGTTATGGCTAAAAATGTGATTTTCAGGGGAAAATGTGGCCATTTTGGATTTTTGCTGTACACATTCTTTTTTGAAACCCAGGCTTAACATTTTGTAATTTCATGTTGAGATAGGCCTAGGTTAAATAGAACATACAAAAAACCTTATCCCGAAGCAAAACAAAACAAGTCCCATTTATAGCCCACTCCTAGCATTAAGTTCCACCCCCAGGTTATTAGGATTTAGTACTTTGGGGTATGGGGCCCTACTAGGCCTAGTTCCAAAAGCTAAAGTACTGATGCATGTGAAATGATTAAGAATCAGAATAGGGGCTTTCATAATAATAATCATAATACCACTAACATGTATGAATACGAGCTTGTGACATGAGAGGGGCTCATATTCAAGGAGCATTATCTACTGGCGATTTTACCAATATGCTGTAAAAGAGAAACACCTACCCCTGTACTTGATTTGCATTCTTAAATGTGGTTCTTAACTCCTCAATGGAATAACTGACTATTGGCTCAAGAAAAGGGACTGCTACAGTGAAAAGATCTTATATTTGATGTTGGCGTTATATACAGCATCATTATACCAATGTCACATATTGGGAAAATCCATGTTTGTGTTCTATGAAAAGTAAAAAAGTCTCCATGATTTTTATTGCATTATATAAATGACCTATGTACAGAGGTTCTCTCCTGTAATGAACAATTTGAGAAAGATTGAGGAACTCCTACAATGACGTCACAAAGTAGAGGGATATTTCACTTTTTTTCAAAAGTTGTAAAATGTGAAATATGGGCCCCACCCCTGTTCATAAATGGAACATCCCAATATAAACATTTGTTGTTTTATATTTTTGATAAAGACAAAGGATGAAAGAAGATGTGTAGAAAAATTTACTTTCATAGATGCTTGTCTTAGGTGCCAAAAATTTGTTCAAAAATGGCATAAAACGGCATTTTACAAGTCAGGGAAATATGTGTTAGGGGGCATATTTTAGGGGCCCATATTTCCCAGGGGGGGCATAGCAGATTTTTTTATACTGATTATTATGAACACTTATCTAAACTTATTAAATTGCCAAAATATGGTTGAAATTTGCTGACCCCCATCTTCCACCTTTTTCCCATGGCATCAGTATTTCTCAGAAAATCTCTCTTAACTCTATATAGTGATACCGCAATGCAGTATATTGAAGTACGATGCAGTGTGGTATGAA